>NC_089772.1:12051624-12061624 GCF_040412425.1 Macrobrachium rosenbergii
TCTGTTAAAAAAACAAGAAACTTTCGCATCATTTTTCTAAACTGAATTCCTCATGATGTGGCCTCACCTTCCATACTTTTATTGAGAAGACTTACTCCCTAAGCAATGAATCGGAGTCAATCTTGTTCACGGATGACTTCATCTTTAATCTCAGAACAGGGTGTAGACTTCTTCTCTGAATTGAAGTGAATATAGATTTTAGGCCAAAGGCCAAGCACTGGGACCTATGAGGTCATTCAGCGCTGAAACGGAAATTGACAGTAAAAGGTCTGAAAGGTGTGACAGAAGGAAAACCTCAAAGCAGTTGCACTAAAAATCAACTGTTAGGAGAGGGCTGAGGAAAGTAAGATGGATGAAAGAGAATATGAAAGGAGGTTGAAGAAGTGATAATTATTTTCAGTCAAGAAATTTCGTCTTTCAATGAACTCTCTGGCGTTCAATCCGTTTCGCGTTTTTACCAAGAACACGCGAAATCAAACAGTATGCAATTGAAACAATATATAACGATGCAAGCCGCCTTCCTAATGTGTATTGCAGCGTGAGTAAAATAAGATTTTGACAGGCACAGGCTAACTGGCAGACTGAGGGGCTAAGTCGGTTTGCAGGCTTACAGTTTTCGTTCCCCACCTGCGACGCCGTAAAACAAATCCCCGCAGGGAGGTAGCGCCGTCAGTGCACCTCTTGCGGTGCACTGTAGGCATTACTTAAGGTTCTTTGCAGCGTCCCTTCGGTCCCTAGCTGCAACCCTTTCCATTCCTTTTACTGTACCTCCATTCATATTCTCTTTCATTCATCTTTCCACCCTCTCCTGGCAATTGATTCCCAGTGCAACTGCTTTGAGGTTTTCTTCCCGTGACACCTTTCAAACCTTTCACTGTCACTTTCCGTTTGAGCGCTGAATGACCTCATAGGTCCCAGTGCTTGGCCTTTGGCCTAAATTCTATATTCAATTCAAGGCACCGCAAGACAAAGTAGATGTGCTACATGGCTGGGAAAAATAAGCGGACACAAAGGCCAATCAAATGATTCGAAAGAACGCCCAACTTATCAAAAACAAAATTACAAGAAATTGCCAGTCCACCAAGCGGAAGAAAGTCACCCCAGTGTTTTTAATGAGAGAAATCAGTGAGACGCTGCTTGAATGATTCAACGCACGATAAGAATGGGCGGAAGGCCTCGTTTCTTGACATGTGTCAGTTGCAGCAAGGGAAAGACGTTCTTACTGCAAATACTGCGTTGTTCCTTCTCCGCTTGCCCCAGTCAGAGACGACATCAAGACGAAAAATTCAGAGTTTTCGCTGGGACTGAATGAAACTTAGAGCGAACTTAAAAAAAAAAAAAAGCTGCACGAAAATAAGAATGAGCGTAAAACTGTGGCCATAACAACGACTCGAATGCATGTGGGTTTGAAAAGGTGACTGAAAGAAAGGAAGGGGAGGGGAAGGCCAAAGCCAGTAAAAATGAAGGCTGGATCCAGTTACATAAGGCTCTCTTGGCTGTGGCAGAAAATGTTCGTGATATAGATTAGAATGTCACTTTTTTTTTTTTTTTTAAATGCCGAAATAGGAGTCGTGGTTAATAAAGCATTAGGGCAGACCTTGTTGGGGAAAATGAAAAGTAGAAAATGCGCCGAAGTTTCTTCGGCGCAATCGAGTTTTCTGTACAGCGTATAATGCTGTATGAAACTATCGGCCGCACCCCATGAAACTTCCACCCACGGCCCGCTGGTGGCCTGTGTTGTTAGCACCTATAGCGCTGCCAGACGCAAGACCATGGCTAAATTTAACCTTAAATAAAATAAAAAACTACGGAGCCGAGGGGCCTGCAATTTGGTACGTTTGATGATTGGAGGGTGGGTGATCAACATACCTATTTGCAGCCCTCTAGCCGTTTTTAAGATCTGAGGCCGGACAGAAAAAGTGCGGACGGACAGACAAATAGTTCTTTGACAGAAAACTAAAAACAATGAATGTGGTAAAATAAGCTTCGACATAATCATGTTGAATATTTATAAAATGTAACAGGAAGAAGATCAGAATACAGTCGAGACTGAAGAATCCAAAGAGGGGATCTTTTACAAGAGGTGGTCATTATAAGTACGGTATAGCATCATTATGCTGTTTGTTAAGACAAATTCATTTCATTTACAGATACATGCATTGGTGGGGGGGGGGCCGGTGGAACAGCCACTAAAACCGAATAATAAAAAGAAAAGAAAACTAGAATCCTAAAACGGAAAAATATGAGCTTTCATCAGTTTGGATTTTGCTTCATTTAGCGAATTTTAATACTTAGATGCTCTTAACAGCCTTCTGCCAATTTCTATGCAAAACCCCTTAACATATACTGTACATATTACCATTAAAATACCTAAATTCTTATCCTTTATTAAATGGTTGGAGACTGCAATAGTATATATCATAACATACACATTAAAAACACATTCTGTGTAATGTGTCTCGCAGAATATAAACAGAAGCCTAATCACTAATAATATTTCTATATTTAAATAAAGTATTATTATTATTATTATTATTATTATTATTATTATTTAGTAGATGAAACCTATTCCCATAGAACAAGCACACCAAAGGGGCCACTGACTTGAAATTCAAGCTTCCAGAGATTGTTGGTTTCAACCTCCCACCGCAGCAGACCCCCCGACACTGCAGCAGTAACTGATTTTTCAGAGCCGGTGATTTTTCATCGGCTCGGGGGAGACGCGAGCCCGCGACATCTGAGAGTGGCATGCCACGACACTAACCACTATGCCACCAGACCATTGGATAGATCAATGTCTAACACTTGTTAAGTGAGTGACTGTGGGTGCTTTTCCTAGCTGCTAAATTTAATCTGAGATGAAGCCTGGTCTCCAATCAGCAATTCCTCTGGCCCTTACCCCGAGTTCGATTCTCCGACCGGCCAATGAAGAATTAGAGGAATTTATTTCTGGTGATAGAATTTCATTTCTCGTCATAATGTGGTTCGGATTCCACAATAAGCTGTAGGTCCCGTTGCTAGGTAACCAGTTAGTTCTTGGCCACGTAAAATAAATCCAATCCTTCGGGCCAGCCCTAGGAGAACTGTTAATCAGCTCAGTGGTCTGGTTAAACTAAGATATACTTAACCTCCGAAAACTCCCTCCTGGTAGTCTTGAGTCTTGAAACGCGTACCTATATCGCCTCCTCTGAATAGAGCATCGTGCCATGGCTAGCCCTCACAATCAACAGATCAAACGAAGATAATTTTTGCACGGGGTTCAGTTCACACCAAACATAGTGGCCGTGCTCCTACTTAATGCTGGCCTTGAAAGCAGAAAAGCTCTCATTTTACAGATCTAAACGGCCTGTATCAAATTACAAGGCAAGCCACAAGAGCTCTAGAGTATTAAATCTGTTTTGTCTCGCATTGTATTATGCATTAAATTCAGATGCCTTTTCAATCGCGTGACAAAGGACAATCTAAAAATTAAAGGGACACCACTGAAAGTATTACGGAAATATTCTTAAATCACTGAAATATGAACGAGGACAAGCTAAAAATCAAAGGGCATATTGAAAGTATTATGGAAATATTCTTAAATCACTGAAATATGGCCAAGGACAATCTAAAAATTATAGGGACCATATCTAAAGCATTACGGAAACATTTTCAAATCACTGAACTGAGGAAAAGAGTGTACCAGATTGGGAGTATATACCTTCTCTTGCCCCACCATCTAGTTCTCAATACCCAAAGGACCCACACCGTATGATCGTTACCAGATGACCTGAGAATGATTTTCGATACACAAACTTACTCAGTCCATGAAAGAGCTTACTTAATATGGGCGAGCCGAGCAAGCGTGGGAGAGCTTGTACGCGCTAGACTAATGATAAATGACGACGGCCGTAAGCAAGCACCCTGAGGCTGGGCTAGTCGTGACCTCCCCTCCTCCATAAGAAGTCTGTGTCGTATTCAAGGTCAGGTTTCTTTCAGACTATTCAAAGCGCAGGGTCGGTAATCACTGATTTCACGGGAAGTAAGTCGGAGAATGAAAAGGTAATGTTAACCAAAGGAGTAGTATATCTTCAATTCGTGTTTTTGTCTACTCTGATACAGAGAACTTGAGTTTATGTATTATTATTATTATTATTATTATTATTATTCAGTAGATGAAACCTATTCATATGGAACAAGCCCACAAATGGGGCCACTGACTTGACACTCAAGCTTCCAAAGAATATTATGGCGTTCATTAGGAAGAAGTAAGAGGAAGTACATAATACTTCTAGCTATTCTTAATCCACTGAGTATCTCTCTCTCTCTCTCTCTCTCTCTCTCTCTCTCTCTCTCTCTCTCAGTATCGACAGTGAAGCCTTTCCACGCAGGTTTCACAATAAGTATTAAATCTAATGAACCCTCCACAGTCTAGAGTCTAGTCCTTGGTATATTTTGCCGTCTTATTTTGCTTATTTGGCCGAATATGTCGTCCAACCAATAAAACCATTAAAAATCAGGGCATGTCTGCTGCATAACAATTTGGATATTTGGTAATCGTTATATGAAATGATGATGTAGGAGAAAAAGAAGATGACGTTTATAAGCAAATAAGGATTCAACCCGAAGGGCAATACCACTGAAAAGAAACGATATTCAGTCACTATGAGTCCTGAAACTCTGAAAGAGAGAGAAAGAGAGAAAGAGATAGAGAGAGAGAGAGAGAGAGAGAATCATAAAAAGAAACGATATTAAGTCAAAACGAGTCCTGAAACTGTGAGAGAGAGAGAGAGAGAGAGAGAGAGAGAGAGAGAGAGAGAGAGAGAGAGAGAGAGAGAGAGAGAGAGAGGGGCAAAATTTTACAAACCTATTTCGAGACTATCACTGCACTGGTCGAGAAAAGGAATCAGAGAGAACATCCAAGACCAACATTCAAGCCCAGCCCAGTACTACCCTGCCTGGAAGGCCGAACTGCACCTCGAGGCCACAGTGCATTACAGAACGGTCTCCTTCCCTGAAATCAAGGTGAACTGATGCCCAAATTTCTTGGGTATGAGTGAGAGGCTTTTCATCATTATATTTCAGCCCGTCTGCGCTGCTCTAAAATGTAACAAACCCGTAGGGGGGTAGCGCCGTCAGTGCACCTCACGTGGTTCGCTGTATGCATTACATAAGGTTCTTTGCAGCGTTCCTTCGGCCTCTAGCTGCAATCTCTTTCGTTCCATTTACTGCACCTCCGTTCATATTCTCTTTCTTCCATGTTACTTTCCACCATCTCCTAACAATTGATTCACAGTCCAACTGCGAGGTTTCCTTCCTGTTACAACTTTCAAACCTTTCTCCTCCCAATTTCCGTTTCGGCGCTGAATGACCTCACAGGTCCCAGTGCTTGGTCTTTGGCCTAAATTCTATATACAAGAGACAAGCTGAATAGTCACGAAAGGTCTTTTACACGCATGGTCGCTCTTGCTATTGAATAGCTGCGAGCTTTATTTTCTTCACAAGATTCAGAAAGTAATTATGCTGGACTGATAACTGGCGTCTGATTCTCTTAATATCATAAATTTATTTATTTTTTTTTTTTTTTAATAAGAGTGGTCCTCTTAGTTCTTCATAAAGAACACCACATTCTTTGGAAGCTTGAATTTCAAGCAGTGGCCCCTTTGGTGGGCTTGTTCCATATGAATAGGTTTCATCTTCTAAATAATAATAATAATAATAATAATAATAATAATAATAATAATAATAATAATTTCGTAATATACGCTTCCAAACTGCTTACGCATCTGTTTCATAATCATCACCTGTTGCACCTTACTTTAACGCTGTCAATAAACACCACGCTGTCTATTCTTTGATATGTCATCCAGGTGCAACTTAACATCTAACATTTGCATAATTCAGTTTTTCAGTCGCCAGTGCCCATACCCGATATAGCACCAGTTGACAACTGTGATCGTTCTCTACGCATTTTCGAATTCCTTTTGATCCTCACTTTTTGTATTTGCAAAAGAGTTCATGGGAGAGAGAGAGAGAGAGAGAGAGAGAGAGAAATGGGGAACGGTAATGCACCATGAATTATATCCAGAGTATAAATTCGCCTAACGATTCCATTCATCAAATTGCTTGTCCGTAATGCACTGGATTCGGTTGTAATGGCCCCATTTTTCAATATCATCGTTACATACTGCATGCAGATCACGTCAGTGAAATTAGGCAAATCCTTCGTTGCTAACACTGCAAATAATTCTGGTCCAAAATCTGAAGTGTGGTGCTGGGGTTGGTCCAAGAAAATATGGAAATGATTAGAATGTAAATATTTACATACACAGGCAGACTGATCTTCTTCTGTACATACAATGGTTGGACAAAAGCTTTCACAGTCTTTACTTCCAACCCCAACTACTTCCTCTAATTCTTGTGTAGGTACTGTTTCGTGACTGTCCTGCCGCAGACACTGTCAACTCAGCTGATTAAAAAATATGATAGTAAAGAAGTTTACAGCCTTTGTTGAGAGGCTGAGTTGTTATAAGCAAAAAGTAGAAGTCTTTTAAACCATATAATAGCGCACACTCTCTTTCTCTCCTAGCAGACCTCTCAATGTCACTGTTGGCCCAAGCAGCGAATTGGGAACCTAGTCTCCCGTTGACTATTCTGCCCTAAAATGGAAGACTCCAATATCTGCAAAAATGCAAAACTGAGATACTGTAGTTTTCCCTTGCCTTATTACGCAGATACTGCAACTGGGGCCCCTAAATACTCGTGGAAAGCATCGAAGAATCATTCTGAAACTGCAGTAACTTGTGTATTAGTGTTTCACGAGCCCAGTAGGTGGCATATCTCAATTTCGAAAATTTTGCAGATACTTGTCTTCCATTTTAGGGCAGTATTATGGGTTGAAGCTAGGGGAAAAGAAGACAGGAGAGATAAAGAAAATGACTGATATCATTAATAAGTCCACCATCAAAATGTACGTCACAGTTAAAAACGGCGGGGCCTCGACGTTGCGATCCCAGCTCACCGGTGTGTAAAAAGACGCATCAAACACTTCATAATTACATACCACCAGATGCAAGAACGCGAAGTATAATTCATTTACGACCCAGTGCAACTAGAGCGAATTCCTATTCGCATGCACGACAATATACAAACAAGCAAAAAATGCGCCGAAGTTTCTTCGGCGCAGTCGAGTTTTCTGTACATCGTATAATCAAGGCCACCAAAAATTATATCTATCTTTCGGTGGTCTCGTCATATAATAATATATGAGCCGTAGCCCATGAAACTTTAACCACGGCCCGGTGGTGGCATGGCCTATATCGTTGCTAGACGCACGATCATGACTAACTTTAACCTTAAATAAACTAAAAACTACTGAAGCTGCAGGGCTGCAATTTGGTATGTTTGATGATTGGAGAGTGGATGATCAACGTACTAATTTGCAATCCTCTAGCTTCAGCAGTTTTAAGATCTGAGGACGGACAGAAAAAGTGCGGACAGAATACAGTGCTGACGGACAGACAAAGCCGGGGCAATAGTTTTCCTTTACAGGAAACTAAAAGAGGAAAATAAACGCTAAAGTGTAACATTTTTATGCAGTGTAACACGTCCATATATGTCAGTAAGCATGTAATCTACGTCTTACTACGTAGAAGCCGGGAAGCGCTCGGACATTCTCAAGTCAACGTCTGCAGTGATTCCGTGCAATTGCATCCTCCTTCGCTCGTTCAAGGTCTTCGTGTCCACGTTCAGCTTGCCGTCTCATTATTCTCCGTGCACGTATACGGCCGGTTATATAGTACACACCTCAAAGACATTTATGTACTCTAAGTACAGTCTCTCTCTGTCTCTGTCTCTCTCTCTCCACATTTATTTACTCTAAGTACAGTCTCTCTCTCTCTCTCTCTCTCTCTCTCTCTCCACATTCATGTACTTCAAGTACAGTGTCTCTCTCTCTCTCCACATTTATGTCCTCTAAGTACAGTCTCTCTCTCTCTCTCTCTCTCTCTCTCTCTCTCTCTCTCTCTCTCCATTTATGTACTCTAAGTACAGTCTCTCTCTCTCTCTCTCTACATTTATGTACTCTAAGTAGTCTCTCTCTCTCTCTCTCTCTCTCTCTCTCTCTCTCTCTCTCTCTCTCTCTCTCTCCACATTTATGTCCTCTCAGTACAGTCACCCTCTTTCTTTTTCTCTCTCTCCACATTTATGCCCTCTAACAAGTCACTCTCTCTCTCTCTCTCTCTCTCTCTCTCTCTCTCTCTCTCTCTCCACATTTATGTACTCTGAGTACAGTCTCTCTCTCTCTCTCCCGTACATGCGCGTGACCTTTTATATACACAAATATTAAGGCCACAAATAGTGCTTTAATCTCTTTTGCGAGCCGAGTGGTCGAAGAAGTCGACTGTCTGCCGCTGAATTTAAATCAAACGCCCAGGTTCGAACCCTAGCTGGGGCAGAAGCACCCAACAACTATAGTTCGATTTTGGTGTAAATTATTTCAGGTACAGTGATTTCGATATTAAACGACACTTTCGGCTTAAGTTTTCCGAGAATAAGAAGTCACGCGCGTATAAACAACAAAAATAAAAAACACACAAATGTATAATATATATATATATATATATATATATATATATATATATATGTGTGTGTGTGTGTGTATATAGATAGATAGATAGATAGATAGATAGATAGATAGATAGATAGACAGACAGATAGATATGGGTGTGCGTGTCTGTGACTCTCAGTATATGCATACACTGACGAATTACTAGCACATCTCATAAGAAGTTACGACTGATGAAAAGATTATACCGACAGCGAAACCAAAGGGGCTTTCACAGTGAAGCAGTCTCGCAACTCTCAAAGCTTGCCTTTTAACGTGAGGAAGAAGCCCCAGGAAACCTCCTTAAATTAATACCAAACTGCAGAGTACGCAAGCTTTCGTATGCTTCCAAGCACAGGAATAGCTATAGCAGCACTGGCATGAAATGTCACACGAAGGGAATCGCGACAGCCAAAACGACCTAAGTATTACGGATGAAGAGTAACTTTTTGAGTGGGGGTTTCATCTGAAGTTGAACTGAACTGGAGTGAATATAGGATTTAGGCCAGAGGCCAAGCGCTGGGACCTATGAAGTCATTCAGCACTGAAAAGGAAACTGAGAGTAGTAAGGCTTGAAAGGTGTAACAGGAGGAAAACCTCGCAGTTGCACTATGAATCAAATGTTAGGAGAGGGTTAAGGAAAGTCAGATGGAAGAAAGAGCATATGAAAGGAGGTACGGTATGAGGAACGAAAGGGGTTGCAAAGAGCCCTAAAAATGCCTACAGTGCACCGCATGAGGTGCACTGACGGCACTACCACCATACGGGGACCGTAAGTTGAGGAGAAAACCTTGAACGCTGAATAAAACCGAGTAGATAGAAAGTTGCAAATAACTGCTTTTCGCGTTTACCCCTCAACGCATCATCCGAAATCCAAATAATCCGACGAGGTCCAACAAAGGACAGACAGAACCTCGCACTGAAGTAGCCCCTGAGGAACAATGGCTAAACTTGTATACCTGCCGAAGGAGCTGAGAAAGACAGCCCTATCAGAGTAGCGAATGAACTGTTGTTTGAAAATGAAGAACCAATATACTAATTAGATACCAGGCTCGTTATTCACCCGAGCTAAGATAGAGAGTTATTCATATGGAGCTCGTTGGAATGCTCTCAGCAGATAGAGGGGAGGATTCTTCCGAGCTCATCGAAGTTATTGTATTCGGAATACGAGTTGAATTGAATTGAATATAGAATTTAGGCCAAAGGCCAAGCACTGGGACCTATGAGGTCATTCAGCGCTGAAACGGAAGGTGGCAGTAAAAGGTTTGAAAGGTGCAACAGGAAGAAAACCTCGAGGTTGCACAATGAATCAATTGTTAGCAGAGGGTGGATAGCAAGATGGAAGAAAGAGAATAGGAAAGGAGGTACAGTAAAAAGGAACGAAAGAGGCTGCAGCTAGGGGCCTAAGGAAGGCAC
>NC_089772.1:12066624-12106624 GCF_040412425.1 Macrobrachium rosenbergii
AGCTTTATAGGGATTATTAGACATTACGTAATGTTATTTTTCGTAGGAAATTCGAACGAAGGATGCATATTTTCATCTGGCTGTTTATCCGTATGTTCCTTTCTCATATTTTCGTTTATTTTCTTTGATTGCATTAGACACAGGGTAGGATGTCCGTAGTTCCTTCTTTAATATTTTTCATCTTGCATGCAACATTTAATTTTGCTGACAGTGTGGCCTCCAGCTACACGAAGACAATACAGTGATTTAGATCGGGGGAATATCTTATGACAACCTCAGGCAAAATCATCCAACATCACATCAGTAGGTCATGAATGACCACCATAAACAAATCAGGAAGCCTCGCGGGAATGTATATCTGGCCGAGGACATGAACAGAAATCACGTGAGGCACAAGACCAAGAGGTCAGCAATTCATTTTATAGCAGTTCATTTTGATTACTCCTTCCCATACACCTCCGCAATGTTCAGTCTCGTCTTGACCCAGTTCTCTACCAACCGTTTTCTGGTCTATATATTTTATACGTTCATGATCTCGTATGGCTGCGCACGCTGTGGTTGTGACACGCTATCTAAGAGCATAGAATATAGAGCTTTGGGCCAAAGGACGAGCACTGGGACCTATGAGGTCATTCAGCGCTGGAAAGGAAGTTGAGAGTAGGCAGGTCTGATAGGTGTTAACAAGAGGAAAACCTCTCGGTTGCAATATGAAATGACTGTTAGGAGAGGGTGGGTACCAAGATGGAAGAAAGATGATATGAATGGAGGTACAGTAAAAGGAATGAAAGGGGTTGCAGCTAGGGGCCGAGGGGACGCTGCAAAGAACCTTGCACTGACGGCTCTACCCCCCTACGGGGTCTACTAAAATCAGTATTTATATTCTGATCTCATTTCGGGCAAAACAATCTGTGGCAGGAAGATCTGCTAACACCAGGCTGAGAGGGAGTTCGTCCTAATGCATTTGCGAAGAATTTTTCGGGAACTCAGCGTGAATAAGTCAGTCTCACTAACCACCCCTTGACGGGGAGCGAACGCTGGTCCCCGAGATTACGAGGCCAACACGTTACCAACTGTAGCATCATAATAACGCCAACTTAATCACAGATAAGAACCACATCGATCTGAATTGCCTCAGAGAGAATGGAGACGAAGCGAAATTTCTTCGTGATGACAAATATTTCCTTGAAAAGACTCGTCCCTATCTTTTTATTTTGTTACAGAAATAAACAGAAGTTACCAAAGATAAAACTGCTTGTCTAGAGCTTTTTATTATTATTATTATTATTATTATTATTATTATTATTATTATTATTATTATTATTATTATTATTATTCAGAAGATGAACCTACTCATATGGAACAAGCCCTCGGGGGCCACTGACTTGAAATTCAAGCTTCAAAGAATATGGTATTCCTTTGAAAGAAGTAACAGAGAGTAATAGGCAATACAGAAAGAAGAAATCAGTTATTAGAAAAGAAAAATAAATCAACAAAATAATAAATAAACAGATAAAAATATGTCAGTAACTGAAATACAAGGATAATTTTTTTTAGGGTAGTAATGCCTCGCACCTTCTGAACTTTAGAGGTTCAAGTTGCATAACATCCTCTGGGAGACTGTTCCACAGCCCAACGGTGTGAGGAATAAAAGACCTCTGGTATTGAGAAGATCGACAGAGAGGCAAATTGACTGCATACTGGTGCTGCCGTTTGGCAAATCCGGTCGCTCTCGACAGGAAAAGAAGATCGGCGATCAAATGTGAATGTTAAAACACAACTTATGAAAAATGGACAAACAAAGAGACTATCGGTCGATGGTCAAGTCACAACTGCTAATGTTGGGTATCAGAAACACGCCACCACGAACCACTCTGCCTAATAGAGATAGATCTCTGGCAGAAGCAGACATTCACACGGAAGAACAGCATTCTAGCAAAGGAAGGACAAATGTTATCATTTGTAAATATATGAGGCCCTTATGTACGATACCTGACTTCCGTGCAGAATTTGCTGACTCTTTCGCTATAGATGTTTCATTTTGTTGGCCCCCTCGTAATCATTAATGAATAATACTTAGTTTACATGGCTGACAGTTAACAAATTGTGGCTGAATCACGAAGATTAAAGTGCGCTTTATAATGACGCGCGTACTAAAGCCAAACGGTCAGTCTATAGTAGCGAACACCGCAGTGTTTATGAAAGATATTTTGGGAACGCTTTAATGCTGTTGACAAAATGGAGGCGCTAGTTCATAAAACACCGTCGAATTTTGGACTGAAAAGCGAGAGAGAACCGGGTCTAGCAAAATCGGGTACCTGATGCGCACTCTACTTAGGAAGTAAAATGAATAAGCCTTTAGTTTTCAACGTTTAGTTTCAACGTTTACGCCGATTCATTGAGAACTGACAATGTCCAGTTTCGTCTGCCTCTGTGGTTTTCTATTACAAGTGGTTAGCACTTTACATAATCCAGAGGGCAGCCCTGTGAGAGCTGACAGTGAGCTCAGTGGTCTGGTTAAACTCTTTTAATCATAATGATACATAAATCCAGTAGTTAAGTTTCAAGTAGTTCGTGAAATTTAGCAAGGTGAAAGTTGATAAAATATTAATACTAAGATACAGTACATTTAAAGTTCAGCACAACAGCTATCAGAGGCAAGACTGTAATAAGCAGATTGACACCAAATCATAAATATTGTGTCCATCACTGTGGCATAAGGTGTACCGACCTTCAAATGACAAACGAGGAAGGTGCTGGTGTTCTATACAAACATGGTTACAGAAATGACCACAGGTGCAAACAAGATCAGTAACGGCAGCAGATGTGCGCCCGTCATGTGTTTGTGTAACACATGTGTCTGACACGTGTTTCTTGCTGATGGCATGAAGAGTCAGAGAGAGAGAGAGAGAGAGAGAGAGTTTGCAAACACTGTCAGCACAGCAGAGCCTTGCTACAGGAGGCACAACATGGAAGCCTAACCCATCGTAATGTAGTAATGTAATGATGGACGTGGCCTAGGTCTGATGCTGTCTTTTATTAGCTGATTTTTAGCTGGTCCGCTGGTACAGTGGTTAGTGTCGTGACATGCCACTCAGGTGTCGCGGTGGTTCGCGTCTAACCCAGGGCGATGAAAATCACTGGCTCTGTATCATGATCAGTTACTGCTGCAGTGTGGTGTCTGCTGCGGTGGGAGGTTGAAACCAACATTCTTTGGAAGCTTGAATTTCAAGTCAGTGGCGCCTTTAGTGTGCTTGTTCCATGTGAATAGGTTTCATCTAATAATAATAATAATAATAATAATAATAATAATAATAATAATAATATGAGACCGAATTCTGTGTGTGTTGATGTATGTATGCATATTTCGTTACTGTTAAGCATACTGCCAACTGCGCAAAAAAATAAAAAAAAAAATCTCTCATATTATCATATCGATAAGTATGCATATTCAGACAAATATTCTCGCACTGATTTGCAATTGGAGATTATTACAAGGAAAAAATCGCGCGACTGATACATTAATATGAAACAGATCAGCTTCGAGTTATTCCTCTGCGAAGAATTAAACTGAATTTAGGCCAAAGGCCAAGCACTGGGACCTATGAGGTCATTCAACGCTCAAACGGAAATTGACAGTAAAAGGTTTGAAAGGTGTAACAGGAGGAAAATCTCGCAGTTGCATTATGAATCAATTGTAAGGAGAGGGTGGAAAGGAAGATGGAAGAAAGAGAATATGAAAGGAGGTACAGTAAAAGGAACGAAGGGGGCTGCAGCTAGGGGCCGAAGGCACGCTGCAAAGAACCTTAAGTAATGCCTACAGTGTACTGCATGAGGTGCATTGACGGCACTACCTCCCTACAGGGAACTTATGAGTGACTGTTCCAACGATGATTAGAGAACACTTATGAATGCTGATTTACCTAACGTGATTAATAAGAAATTCATAACGAAAAATGAATAATATGAAAGCTTTTACTCTTAAAACTTATTTAAATCCACCTGTACATAACTGAGGGCGTATGAATTACATACTCTCGTATACATGTGCGGTACAGTACATATGTAGGCGAAAATAAGCAACCTAATTATTTTTGTTAGCATCTACAAAAATATAAATATGAATGCACTTATTAATACAGTCCAATATTTGCGTTTTTTCACTGACCACCTTACGCATGGCATCGAAAAATAAAGGTAACAAGAGAGATGGTCAGGAAGACAAATTGCGACCTTGGGGATGTTACGTAATGCCCCGTCATTTGGACCAAGGTACCTTCATGCCTCTTACTGATATAGAGGCCAGAGAGGAGAGAAGAGGCTGGCAGTAGATAATCTCTGTTATGCACATAAATACATAGAGATCCCCTCAACCCATCTCCCATCTCCCAATCAATATTTCCCCGTGTCCTCCACGCACGAGAATGACCTGTTCACAACACTACAACCAAGGTGCTTTAGCTACAACCTTACTCCATCCATCTGACCTCGTACGAGAATGACCTGTCCACAACACTACAACCAAGGTGCTTTAACTACAACCTTACTTCATCCATCTGACCTCGTACTGAACATCTCATATCTCACTCCCTCCCAAAACGCATACCCAAGTGAGTGTTCTATGCCCCAGCCCCTTCCCCACGGGGGTGTATCCCCCCCCTGTAACAAACACTTGTCCATAAAGAGCTCATTCGCCTGTGGGAGAGGGGGGGGATGGTAATAGGCAAGGAGGCACAGTGGGGGGGGGGATCAGGTTGATGACTGTGGACTGGTGTGCAAACAAGTGCCACACCTGGGGATGAGTCATGCCGACCTGGCACTGATGGATGATGGAAAAGGAGAGAGAGAGAGAGAGAGAGAGAGAGAGAGAGAGAGAGAGAGAGAGAGAACATCAAATACAGTGTGGAATATTGATAGGAGAGAGAGAGAGAGAGAGAGAGAAGGCAATGAAAGAGAGGAAATATAAAATAAGTTTTTAAAGAGAAACAATGAGAGTGACGTAGGAACAAACATAACGAGCACAGGCATCTGCTTTACAAGTAGGGGCAGTGCAGTGGTGACACCAAAAAAGTACATATCCATAACGACACATAAGAGGTACTAATAACGAAATAAGAGCAACAGTACAGTAAAAGTACAGTAACTTGATGAGAGAGAGAGAGAGAGAGTGCGTGTGCATGTATCTGAAAACAGCTGTGTTGATATCATCCCTCGGAATAATCCAGTCCATCGCACGGCCATGCTCAGTGTTTACATACGGGAACTTGAAAGCAAAATATTTATGAATATGAAAGAGGTTCGAAATAACCTTTAATTTACGAGAGCTTTCATAACCACCTGGCAGCAGCGGGGTGGGTGTGTGGGCGGCGGTGGGGTTGGCGGTGGAGCGGTGGGCCCCACGGCATCCCGAGAGTGTGGTTTTGGAGATACATACTCTAGGCTTGAGAACCTCTCCGAGGTGACGGGCAAATGAGCTTTCTTCGAAAAACAAAATTCGGAACCTGTTTCTCCGGGGATGCATTGCCCTCTGAGATCATCAAGGATTTGCTTTTTGCCTCCTGAACAATTTCGAATTAAGGACCCAATGTGTCCTCTTTGTCCCCAAAACTTCTTGAAGCGCGAAGGTAGAGATTTCCAACCGACGCCAGCTGGTAATTCGTGTCACTTAGGACATCCAGGTTACAAAGTGAGTTGTTGCGACAGCTGAAAAACAACTAAAGAGAATAATGGTTTGGCAACGTATTGCTTCACACGTGGGATTGATTATATAATTTGCTTTCTCTGTCTCTTCTAATACCCAGTGATGACTTTCTTTTAAGAGCTTTTTCTCGTACATGGAAACTACCTCTTTACTTTCTCCAAGTTTTCTAACCCCCAGAAAGTCCAGCTTTTCTCCAGAACGTTTCTCCTGGCACATAAAAAATACACCTCACTTTAGAACTTTTTTTCCCTCTCAACAAGAAACGACAACTCTCTCGTTACCGTGGTATAACACTTTTTCATTTTAGGAGTTTTTCCTTGTACCAGAAAAATACCACTTCTTACACCATATACCGACAACCAGAAAAGGGTCATTTACTTTTCAAATTTTAGTTTTCTGTAAAAGAAAACTATTGCGACGGCTTTGTCTGTCCGTCCGCGTATTTTCTCTCCGCACTTTTTCTGTCCGCCACCATATCTTTAAAACTCCTGAGGCTAGAGGGCTGCAAATTGGTATGTTGATCATCCACCCTCCAATCATCAAAAGTACCAAATTGCAGCCCTCTAGCCTCACTAGCTTTCATTCTATTTAAGATTAAGGTAAGCCATAATCGTGCATCTGGCAACGATATAGGACAGGCCACGACTGGGCCGTGGTTTAAGATTCATGGGCCGCAAATTCATGAAGCATTATACCGAGACCACCGAAAGATAGATCTATTTTCGGTGGCCTTGATTAGACGATGTACAAAAAACTCGACTGCGCTGAAGAAACTCGCATTTTTTACATGTTTCTTTTAATAACAGTCAGAGGCACTATTTAAAGTTTTTCATCTGCCACTGATAAAGTACGTTGCTTTTCCTGTCCGCGGTTTTCATCAGTGGTCGCAGGCCTTTGAGAACTGTAGTCAGGTACGACTCATCAACTATAAAAACGAAAAAAGAATAAAAGGAAGAAGAGATTGGAAGCGATTCAAAATTGTTTCTAAGGTGTATTGTATGTAGCCATGCCATTTCATATACTGTACATGTTGCTGTTATTCACCGCGTATAAATCAGCCACGTGTTTCCTCAATAAGTACGAACCTACATATTCTTACATGCTTTTATTTAACTTGACTCCTGCGTCTGTCTGTCTCTTTGTGTCAAAACTTGTAACTCAATTTTCGACTTGTTCCCTTATTGCAAGAAAATCCTGGTGTGTCTCTAATAAATTATTTGGTACTTTTTTGTGCATTTTAATAAAAGCGTGCTTTAAAAAAAAATTTTATATCTTTTTTTTATTGCGTTTACGTAATCATTGGTCTTGCCCGGCCAGGTGAAATTTCCCAGACGAACTCGACTTGTCAAACGCCTCGAGTGACCACAAAAAAGAATTGGTCGATGTGTCGCGAGCGCCCTCAGTCATTTCTGTCCCTAATTTCAAAAAGTGTTCCCCTTTCTCTTCCACTCAGGTTTTTCCACTCCTGTTCTTCCATCTGCTGAATGTCTGACTCCCTGTTTAAAATGGTTATTGCTCAATGTTGGTTCAAATGTTTGACTCCCTGTTTAAAATAGTGTAAGTCTGATAATATTCAGTTAGGTAACAAATGTCATCCTTTTCCATATTTATAAAAATGTCTGTGCAGTAATAGACTATTGAAATGTCCTTGCAGTAATATACTATTTAAATGTCTGTGCAGTAATGTGCTATTTAAATGTCTGTGCAGTAATATACTATTGAAATGTCTGTGCAGCAATATACCACTGAAATATCTGTGCAGTAATTTACTACTGAAATGTCTGTGCATTGATATCCTATTGAAATATCTGTGCAGTAATATACTATTGAAATGTCTGTGCAGTAATATACTATTGATTGAAATAGTCTGTGCAGTAACATACTATTGAAATGTCAGTACAGTAATATACTACTGAAATGTGCAATATACTATTTAAATGTCTGTACAGTAATAAACTATTTAAATGTCTGTACAGTATTATACTATTTAAATATCTGTGCAGTAATATACTACCTAAATGTCCGTACAGTAATGTACAATTTAAATGTCTGTGCAGTAATATACAATTTAAATGTCTGTGCAGTAATATACTATTGAAATGTCTGTGCAGCAATCTACTCTGTCATGTCGATTTGTACCGAATTCTTCTTAACTTCATTTTATGTCTACATTTTTATTAACAACGACAGAAATGCAAGTGACAAAACAGTGAATTGTCTGCGTACGTCGCTATCCATCAAAAAGAGGTTTCTAGGACATACTGTCATGATAAATCAACAGTGTACCGGATGAGAACTGTTGCTCTCAGAAATGTATTTACTTCAGTAATGAAACTGAGTACACATACGAACAAACGTCTACATATTTTTCCACATTTCACATGATTCGTCAATGAAGTTTGGTAAACAGAAGATTTCTGTGCATATACTGAGTATTCTTTCATGATTCTAAAAAAAAGAATCTTCTTTGAGGTAAATTCCTCCCAGATCCAGTGGTAATAAATGCGCTAGCTTTGCATAATTCATTATTTATAATTCATTATTCATACATTGTTCCTTTCGGTACCAGTACAGGTTTTCTCGTTGACAAAGCATCTTCTAAGGCTGCAATGAAAGGTTTTATGCTTCCAGCAGTATCACTGTATAAAACGACTCTGATTCAGGCGCACAGAGAAATTCTTCACAACTCGTATTGAACTGAATTGAATACAGAATTTACACCACAGGCCAAGCACTGGGACCTAAGAGGTCATTCAGGGCTGAAATGGAAATTGACACTAAAAGGTTTGAAAGGTGTAACAGGAGGAAAACCTCAAAGCAGTTGCACATGAATCAATTGTTAGGAGATAGTGGAGAGTAAGATGGAAGAAAGAGAATATGAAAGGAGGTACAGCGAAAGGAACGAAAGGGGTTGCAGCTAGGGGCCGAAGGCACGCTGCAAAGAACCTTAAGTAATGCCTAAAGTGCACTGTATGAGGTGCACTGACGGCACTAACTCCCCCTACGGAGACAACTCGTATAATCAAAGTTTTTTGTGAATTATGCTCATCAACATTCAAGATTTACATATTTCGTATAGAATACACAGATGCAAACACTCGGACGAACAGCTTTCCAGATTTTCCAGATAGCAAGATATAAGATTGCGATATATAAAATATTAAATAGTCTTCGAAAAATATGCGTAAAATTACGCATAGTTTCAATATGCTTCTCCTCCGTCTGCCCCCCTCTCTCTCTCTCTCTCTCTCTCTCTCTCTCTCTCTCTCTCTCTCTCTCTCTCTGTATACTCTTTAGAATACAAGTAGTCTACCTATAACAGACATACGGCATCTGTATATGTGCCGCATTCGCCGGATTAGCAGGCGTTTCTGAACAGCTATTTTGTTTCGGTTACATGTCAGTGCTTATTGAGGTCAGCATTACTCCTAGTGGATCTAGAATGAATTCAGATGACACTCATCCAAATCCATTTTTTGGAGATTCTCAGCCTCAAAAATATTTTTTTTTCTTTTAACCACGAAAAGGTGGTTTTAAATAGTCACCTTTGCTCAACATCGCCGCTATCTGTCATTCATCGGCTGCAAAGCTTTTTTCTTTTAGTTTTCTGTAAAAGAAAACTATTGTGCCGGCTTTGTCTGTCCGTCCGCACTTTATTCTGTCCGCACTTTTCCTGTCCGCCACCAGATCTTAAAAACTACTGAGGCTAGAGGGCTGCAAGTTGGTATGTTGATCATCCACCCTCCAATCATCAAACATACCAAATTGCTGCCCTCTAGCCTCAGCAGTTTTTATTTTATTTAAGGTTAAAGTTGGCCATATTGGTGCTTCTGGCAACGATATAGGATAGGCCACCACCGGGCCGTGGTTAAAGTTTCATAGGCCGTGGCTCACCGAGACCACCGAAAGATAGATCTATTTTCGGTGGCTTTGATTATTCGCTGTAGCAGTTGTACAGAATACTCGATTGCGCCGAAGAAACTTCGGCGCATCTTTTACTTGTTATTTTTTTATTTGTTTATTTTTTTTTACTCTATCATGACAAACTCAAGCAAGAAGAGGCAGCTTCTACCAAGCGTGACTGCAAAAAAAAAAAAAAAAAAAATCCTGAAAATATTTAAAGGAAAATTCACGTCTTAAGGTTTGGTCTAGTCTCTAGATATACTGATACCAGATGTTGCAGTCATACTGTGAAATTACTATTTTCGAGAATGTCTCCTTAATGGTGTTTATTTTAAAACAAAATATAAAAGTAATAATACTATTCTTTTATTAAACTGCGCTAAATTCGAACTTTTTATGAGAAACTGTCTTGATAAATTATCAAAAATCATTGCCAACGCCATTAATAATAATAATAATAATAATAATAATAATAATAATAATAATAATAATAATAATAATAATAATAATAATAATAATAATAATAAACCCTCCAAACATACAAAAACATAGAAAAAGTTCATCGTCGAACACCTGACTGCAAGAAATTTCTGATAAGTCATTTCAGGAATATCTTATCAGACAAAGGCACCTTGCCTTAAAGTCCTCTCCCAGAGAGTTCCAACATGAATGCGTCTCTCGCGAGTAACAAGTTCCTTTAACATAACAACTCTGAAAATACCTCTCGAGAAACGTCTCTTACGGAATGTTTGTAAGTGTAGGAATCTCTTTCAGTATAATTCACAGCGAACGTCTTTAGATAATTCGGTTTTCTTGATAATGCCTCTCAATGTATATTTCTTAGAATGTTCTTTAAGTATGTATGAATTGAACTGAATATACAGTTTAGGCTAAAGGTCAAGCACTGGGACCTACGACGTCATTCAGCGCTGGAAAGGAAATTGAGAGTTGGCAGGTCTGAAAGGTGTACCAGGAGGAAAGCCTCGCAGTTGCACTGTTGAAATGTTTGATAGGAGAGGGTGGATAGCGAGATGAAGAAAGAATATGAATGGAGGTAGAGTAAAAAAAAATGAAAGGGGTTGCAGCTAGAGCCCGAAGGGACAATGCAAAAAAACCTTTAGTAATGCCTACAGTGAACCTCACCCCGTGAGGTGCACTGACGCCATTAACCCCGTTCAGGGTTTATGTATGTATGCACGTTTGTGTGTGTGCGTTTTACTGACTATGTCCAATAAACATTCGTCCCCAAGAACTCCTCTTTGAGCGTTCAGCTTTCAACAGAGCATAATTCTTTGCAAAATACGTCTTTGAAAAGAACGCATTCAGCTTCAAACGCCGGAAGATTCAGACGACAGCCGGCAAACGCGAAATGGTAAGGGGACATGACCTCTGAGGTTCTTGACCTGAGAGACTGGGCTTTTCCATTTTCTAGTTGGGAAGGAGGCTAAGTGATGCCTCTTGTTTATAACTCCTGCAGTGCAGACACTACATCGCTGGGTGACTATAATTTTAGGATTTGGGGAGAAATACGTGCGCCTACCATATATATGGTAATTTCCTGCTCGTACGTCATGTAAGGAAGTCGACAAAATTGAATGGACTCTTAGCATGAGTTGAGGTTTTGTTTCTTCCGTTAGAGATTTGTCGTCATGAACTGTCTTGGAAATTCCTTTTTTTTAATGAGAACAGTCTTGAAAAATCTTTTTTTTTATGAAAACAGTCTTGAAAAATCCTTTTTTTATGAGAGCAGTCTTGAAAAATGCTCTTTTATATGAGAACAGTCTTGAAAAATTCTTTTTTTATGAGAACAGTCTTGAAAAATTCTTTTTTTATGAGAACAGTCTTGAAAAATCCCTTTTTTTTATGAGAACAGTCTTGAAAAATCCCCTTTTTTTATGATAAAATCATTAAAGACGGATAGACGAGCCAATCAGCAAGCTCTGAACTTCTACTCCTATAATTGATTGCCTTTCTCACGTCAAGACATTGACGCGACGTCATCATATGTTATTAGCTTATCTGTGGACACTGACGAGAATGACAAATGGCATTTACTGACTTGTGGTCTTATTAATTCCATTTTTCCCACTTGCAAGCCATCTACATACAGTCCCCGTTTATTCAAATGAAGCGAGAAATGCAAAGCTGTAAATCTACAGCTATAAATGAACAAGTTACATAAAAAGTTACGTGACTAGTAGAGGAAATCTGCGAATGCTAATAGCCTCAGAACCTTGTCATGTTCCTCCAATCTCTCGGGACTTTTCCAAGCGCACTGTACAAGCAATTCTTAATCACAGTGAACCAAACCACCACCAAATGAAAGCCAGTACACTGCAAATAACCTCCATATGGTAAGACACTGCAATAAATGCGACTGGGACATGAAGGAGATTTATGCAGCCAAATAAATCACTGCTTCACACAATGAAGTTAAGAGAGAGTGTAGAATAGATAAATAACTGTACAGAATAAAAACAAGTAAAAAATGCGGCGGGGTTACTTCAGCGCAATCGAGTTTTCTGTACAGCGTATAATCAAGGCCACCGAAAATAGATCTATCTTTCGGTAGTCTCGGTATAATGTTGTATGAGGCGCGGTCCATGAAACTTTAACCACGGCCTGGTGGTGGCCTATCCTATATCGTTGCCAGAAGCACGATTATGGCTAGCTTTAACCTTAAATAAAATAAAGACTTCTGAGGCTAGAGGGCTGCAATTTGGTATGTTTGATGATTGGAGGGTGGATGAGCAACATAACAATTTGAAGCCCTCTACCCTCAGTAGTTTTTAAGATTTGAGGGCGGACAGAAAAAGTGCGGACAGAATAAAGTGCGGACGGACAGATAAAGCCGGCACATTATTTTTCTGTTACAGAAAACTAAAAAATGGAACCCATTTCGTACTCTTGTTTTTTTTTCTAGAATTACTTACTCTGAACCTGCTTGAGATAGGCTTAGTTTTCTTCTCGTGGAAAAAGAAGCCACATAGGCTATTATCATCATTCCCGCTTAATTGCCAATTTTCATTTTTAACCTGCTATTTGTATTCTACCGCCAAGTAAACAATTACATCGAAGGCAGATGAAATTAAACTGACAAATAAAAGCATTTGAAGAACGGGTGATTCTATGAAGTGAGGAACACAAAGAACCATTATCACTTGGCTCATTTGTCATCCGCCTGAACGTCTCCTATTGTAGCAAGTATTATTAGATTTCCTCCATCTCAAAATAGAACGGAATAGAACAATCGCGCGATCTCGTCATTGAATCACATACTCCCAAGCGTTTACCAACTCAGCAGACAGAAAGAATTTCACAGCAATGCCATTCCGCCCACTGAATTCAGATGATTGTCATCAAAGGCATACCTCGCTCAAGAATGAATTATTCTTTGATGCCCCTAATTACTCGTGGCATTGTGTGTCGTGCTTGGTGATAAATTCTTTCCCCGAGGCAACAATACCATTCCGCAAGCATCTTTGCAACAGAAGCACTGCGCGATAGTATCGGCTATTTTGGTCAGCATGAGCTTATAACTTACTACTCTCGCTGTTGCGAAAGAATGCATCATCAGTTGGCGGACGCGAAGTTTCTTCCTGTTGGCGCAGATCTTGCGTACGTAAGGATATGTCTAATTGCAGTTAATACTAAATCTGCACGAAGATTTATCTTTTGAAAGCTTGGTTTTTCATGAACATCTTGGTGCAATGTCTTGCATATATTAAAATAAGGAATAGCACTGAACAATGTGATTGAGTTTCTTCAACATAAACAGAATTCGATAATAAAAACTTTCTCTCTCTCTCTCTCTCTCTCTCTCTCTCTCTCTCATATACAGTATATATATATATATATATATATATATATATATATATATATATATATACATATGTATGATATATGCATATTTATATGTATGTATATGCATATATATATATATATATATATATATATATATATATATATATATATATATATATATATATATACACATACATATTTCTGTATGTAAGGGAAAACATCTGCTCACCCTGCTATTTTAGGAACTGCTAGTTCATCATGGTGTACTAACGACGACGAAGTGGGTTGGAAAATTAGGCACAGCTTCATTTAGTGGCACTGCGCCATGAAATTTAACCTTGACCCTATTTTTCGTGTCCTGAATCCCATTCTCTGAACCAAGAAGTCTAGCCTCTTACAGGCTTGCACAAACAAAAGTTTAGTCGAGTCACCCATTACGATTCTGACTTATAAGTTGACATACAATAAAAAAAAAAATGTATTTTGATTTTTCCCAGACTGCCTCTCTCCTCCTCTCTCCACATTCACTCTTCCCATCAAGTTCTCTTACACGAATAACGATAAGAGCCAAAGTAAATGTTTATTCTTCCCTTTCCACCTGTCTGGACTCGCTCTACCTCCCCCCCCCAAGGGTGTCACTGGGATCCGCCACAGGAATTTGTTGATAACACAATATTCCTCAGAAAAATCTCCGCTGCCCTTCGGAAAGGGACTATTTGAATTGAATATAGAATTTAACCCAAAGGCCAGGCACTTGGACTAATGGGGTCATGCTGAAACGGAAATTGACAGTAGAAAGGTTTGACAGGTGTAACAGGAGAGCCTCGCAGCTGCACTATGAATTAGTTGTTAGGAGAGGCTGGAAAGTAAGATGGAAGAAAGAGAATATGAAAGGAGTTACAGTAAAAGGAACGAAAGGGGTTGCAGCTAGGGGCCGAAAGGACGCTGCAAAGACCCTTAAGTAATGCCTACAGTGCACCGCATGAGGTGCACTGACGGCACTACGGGGAGTTGCAAGATCGTTGTCCTTCGGAAAAGGAATATCTGACTAACTGAATAATCTTGGTCATGGCAGAAAGTGGCTGCTAGTTATCCGTTAAGGCAACTGCTTTCCTTAAGCTTACCGAATATGTCTTTAACCGTCGTCATTTGTATGAATGATCATACCTCGGGTCTGGTCGGTACCTGGATGGGTGATCGCCAATGAGACGAAGAATGGGGGCATGGTCGAGGACCTGCATGCAACTCATCCCAAAATCCACTGCTTAGAAATGAGTCTCTATAAAAGGAAAGAGGAAAGGTTTTGTTGACTGCTTAACGAATTCCTCACTATTTTTTGGATGCGATATCCACCTTGATTCCTCACACCATTGGACTGTGGAACACCCTCCCAGAGGCTTCAGAACTTCAGAAGTTCAAGCGAAGGTGCAATGCATCGCTACCCTAATACTATTCTCCTTGCATTTCAATATATATTTATCTATTTGTTAATTTATTGATAGATTCCTTTTTTCATAAGTGAGTTGGATATTTTCTTTCAGTATTTCCCGTTACCTCCTATATTCTTTGGAAGCTTGAATTTCAAGTCAATGGCCCCTTTGATGGGTTTGTTCCATATGAATAGGTTTCATCTTCTGAATAATAATAATAATAATAATAATAATAATAATAATAATAATAATAATAATAATAATAAGGCTGAAAGAAATTGAGAAACCCTAACATCTGTGTTGGGATTCGAACCCCCGCACGATGACTTAGGATAAAGGTTCATCGATACCACTCTATCCCTCGTTCTGACCCAAGGTTCGTAATGATGAGCTTATGGGCGAGGAGTTAACAGTTCGGGAAGTTGAAGGTTATTGTAGTTACTGCCAATACAAGCAGATTTGTTAACAGTGACTCGTAGATATCCTCTCTCTCTCTCTCTCTCTCTAAATACACACACACACACACACACATATATATATATATACACATGTATATACATAAATTGTGTGTGTGTGTGTAACAATTAAAAATATTCTGGTTCATCAAATTATTTTTGGGTAGAAGTACATCTCTCTCTCTCTCTCTCTCTCTCTCTCTCTCTCTCTCTCTCTCTCTCTCTCTCTCTCTCTCTCTAAATATATATATATATATATATATATATATATATATATATATATATATATATATATATATATATATATAATTCCTAAATTAAAAATATTCTGAGTATTCAAATTATTTTTTGTAAAAATACATTCATTCTCTCTCTCTCTCTCTCTCTCTCTCTCTCTCTCTCTCTATATATATATATATATATATATATATATATATATATATATATATATATATATATATATATATATATATATATATATATATAGTATATATATAAATTTCTAGAATAAAAATATTGTCTTCAAATTATTTTTGGGTAAAAATACATTCTCTCTCTCTCTCTCTCTCTCTCTCTCTCTCTCTCTCTCTCTCTCTCTCTCTCTCTCTCTCTCTCTGCGTCCTTGCGCATCTGAGACGTGTCACTACCACCTTCAAATGACTAACACAACCTCGCAGATGAAGGATGATGAAACACCTCGCAAGAAACAAGTGCAAAGCGAACTAAAAATATCCGTAAGTAGGTTGTACAGGTGTTGTAACCTGGGAATGATTCACGCAGAGGTTCGTACCTGGGTGAGGGCGGGGGGTGGGGGGTTATGGGGGTCTCACGGAGCGGGGCATAATAAGGCCACCACAGATGCCTGAATTAGAGGCGAATCTTTGAAAGACCATCTTTGACCCACCCACCCACAAGGCCCCACCACCCACGCAGCGCCCTCTAAACCGAGGCCTGCTCTGTCTAAAGTTCCCCTAAACCTTTTAAATCCCTTCCTTCTAAACAGCTGCTTAAGTTACCAACCCACCAATAAAAAGGAGGAACGGCGGAGAATAGCATTATAAGCCAGTGTTGGGTCACATATGTCGAAGTCAGTGAAGCTGACGGGAATTTGGTTATTCCGGTCACGGCAAAATGATGTGGCCTCTTTTAGATTTCTGTAAAAGGTAACTATTGTGCTGGCTTTGTCTGTCCGTCCGCGCTTTTTTCTGTCCGCACTTTTTTTGTCCGCCTCAGATCTTAAAAACGACTGAGGCTAGAGGGCTGCAAATTACTATGCTGATCATCCACCCTCCAATCATCAAACATACCAAATTGCAGCCCTCTAGCCTTAGTAGTTTTTATTTCATTAAGGTTAAAGTTTGCCATAATCGTCCGTCTGGCAACGATATAGGCCAGGCCACCACCGGGCTGTGGTTTAATGTTTCACGGGCCGCGGCTCATACCACATTATACATAGACCGCCGAAAGATAGATCTATTTTCGGTGGCCTTGATCATACGATGTACAGAAAACTCGATTGTGCCCAAGAAACTTCGACGCATTTTTTACTTGTTTGTACTGATGGTGATTCCTGGTAACAAGGACAGTCTTCTCATTCTGAAATAACTTGTTACCAGGTCTGTCATTCCAGAATGAGCATTTAACAACTGACAGCTGTGATGATGGTATTGTTATTGTTATTACGAATGAGTTCCGTACCCACGGCAAAAGTCACGATACAGAAATCCTAAGTGCTGCGCAAATTTTGCAAGTAGAATAAGTAGGAAGGTGCGAGATTTAAAATCATATAACAACTGCAATCTTTACAACCTAAGAATTAGATACCAAAGCCCATATATAACTACAATAATATCGGAATGTATTCCACAGAACATGCACCAATGACCAACAGGTAACATTCAAACAAATAGCATGAAAGTGCTCGGCGTGATGCAGCCTATGCAATGAAAATCGACAGAGCTTGCAGAAATGACATGACAACTAGAAGTAGCAACGTTTAAAAAACACACAGAAATTAAAAGTCTGGCCGAATCATTATTTAAAGAAACTGAGGTTGAACTGAAAATCGAATTTAGGCCAAAGGCCAAGCACTGAGACCTGTGAGGTCATTCAGCGCTCAAACGGAAATTGACAATAAAAGTTTGAAAGGTGTAACAGGAGGGAGACCCCGCAGTTGCACTATGAAACAATTGTTAGGAGAGGGTGGAAAAGTAAGATGGATAAAAGAGATGATGAAGGAAGATACAGTAAAAGGAACGGAAAGGGGTTGCAGCTAGGAGCCTAAGGAAGGCACGCTGCAAAGAACACTAAGTAATGCCTACAGTGCACCGCATGAGGTGCACTGACAGCACTACCCTCCTACGGGGAAGAAACTGAGAAAGCAATCTAACCTTCTGAATGTGAATGTGAAACAGCAACTACGAATGAAATCAAAACAATTTGTAATCTAGTTCTGTATTATGACTCACAATAAAGGATATGGAAATACCTGGTACAAAGGTTACTGCACCCTCTGTAATATAACCACAATGGGTACTGGGAAACTATTCGTTGTTATGGAAATGAGTCTGACACAAAGGCGTTCCACTATTGTATATTGTATATGTTTGTAGTTTTCTGTAAAAGAAAACTGTTGAGATGGCTATTTGTCTGTCAGTCCGCACTTCTTTCTGTCCGCACTTTGTCTGTCCGTCCTCAGGTCTTAAAAACTACTGAGGCTAGAGGGCTGCAAATTGGTATGTTGATATCCACCCTCCAGTCATCAAAATACCAAATTGCAGCCCTCTAGCCTCATTAGTTTTTATTTTATTTAAGGTTAAAGTTAGCCATGATCGTGCGTCTGGCAACGCTATATGACAAGCCACCACCGGGCCGTGGCTCATACAGAATTATATGCTGTACAGTAAACTCGATTGCGCCGAGGACACTTCGGCGCGTTTTTGACTTGTTTCTAAATTGTGATTATTAATATGGCATATTTTGAACAACAAAATAATTATCTTATAAATAAATATATATTAGTACCAGGTTAAAGAGGGCTAAAGAACTATTTTATAGATAAACATCTGAATTATACTGGTCCGCTGGTATAGTGGTTAGTGTCGTGGCATGCCACTCAGATTCCGCGGGTTCGGGTCTCCCCGAGCGCGATGAAAAATCACTGGCTCTGTATCATGATCAGTTACTGCTGCAGTGTGGGGTCTGCGATGGGAGTTTGAAACCAACATTCTTTGGGAGCTTGAATTTCAAGTCAATGGCCCCTTTGGTGTGCTTGTTAAATGTGAATAGGTCTCATCTATCGAAATAATTATAATAATACATTCAAAGACATAAACAAGACCATAGTTAAACTACCCTTCATGTATAATCTAATGACTTCATGGCAGGCAAAAACTTTCCGAACGAGGTGGGATTTAAACATGTTTGCAGTTCATCGGTTCATCGTTTCCCGAAAGCAGTGGTTCTCAATTTTTTTTAGCGATGGCACCATAACCCCTTCTTCACCATCCCACCATATCG
This sequence comes from Macrobrachium rosenbergii, assembly GCF_040412425.1. Lineage (NCBI taxonomy): Eukaryota > Metazoa > Arthropoda > Malacostraca > Decapoda > Palaemonidae > Macrobrachium > Macrobrachium rosenbergii. Next base: position 12,085,434 of record NC_089772.1, read on the forward strand.
CATGAATTGATTTCTTATTTAATGAATAAAATTATTATCCATACCCAAACCAGAATCAGCAAGCCTTACATGCAGAAATATACTGGGCAAACAAAGAGCATATCAGAAGAATTAGATAAACATGATTAGAGTAGACACACTGATAATAATTATATGAAGACTTCTGCAAATTTTTTTTTTTTACAAATGTTCACTGAGATGATCTGGCCGAGACAAAATTCATGACAATCTTGCGGCACGCCTAGGCACTGCGGCACCCAGTTTGAGAATCACTACCTTGAAGCATGCAAGTGCGACCCCATCACAGAGCTATGGATGCTCGTTCATCTTCAATTTTGTTTTCTAAAAACTTATCAGAATAATAATAACAGCTGGAGAGGGTAAAGAATAATAAGATATCCCGGTTTGAGATCTAATAGGGCAAAAGGGACAAAAAAAAAAAAAAAAAACTACCTCAAATAGGGCAAGAGGAACAAGGAATGGAATGGAATGGCATATAGGGTTTAGGCCAAAGGCCAATACTGGGACCTTTGAGGTCATTCATGTTGAATAGGAAATTGAGAGCAGGTAGGTTTCCAAGGTGTAACAGGAGGAAAACCTCGCAGTTGCACTGAAATAATTGTTAGGAGAGGGTGGATAGCAAGATGGAAGAAATATAAGATGAATGGAGGTACAGTAAAAGGAATGAAAGGGGGTTGCAGTTAGGGGCCGAAGGCACGTTGCAAAGAACCTTGAGTAATGCCTACAGCGCATCGCGTGAGGTGCACTGACGGCGTTACCCCGAGGAACTAGGTAAAAACTATAATACCCTGTACTCTCGTGAACGCTCTACTGTCCATTTCTGTAGCAGACACCAGGGTGGAATTGCTACGAACGCGCTGATGAAGAGAGAAAGATATAACGAGACTCTCGATAAAGGTAGTAAGACGACAGACGGAAATAGAGAGGACGCAGACCAAAAAGGTCGTGCTGACCCACTCCCACGTTTCAACGTCTTATCAAGGAAAGAAACGACATTATTCTTTCCAGAGACGGTGATCAATTGGTTGTCCTGTCTCCCTGCAGTATCCAGATACGGAAGGTGAAAGCGCTATTCTCAAGATTCTGGTGGTTTCCCTTCTGTGCCGCAAAGCGCATAAAAAATATGCTGTGTGTTTTTTTTTTTTTTTTACAGGTACGCATAAACTGCCTATACATAGAGAAATGCGCAGTTTAAGGAGGACTGAAGCATGTACAATAATTTATGTATGATATAAGTATAAGTATAATATTTTTTATAATAATATACTTCACATATGTGCATACATAATACTTATGTTTATAATAATATTATGAGTCTTATAAATTTTGCACTAAATAAATACGCTATTCCCAGTCATGTATTAATGCCTATTGTTTCCGCGTTCTCTAGTTAATATCAAACCTACAAATGAGAAGAAAAATAACTTATGTTTCTTCATATGAAAACACATAAAACATGTTACAGTAAATATTAAAGTGTGCACGATTTTTAATTTATTCATATATGTACTTATATATATTCATATATCTATATATATACAGTATATATATATAATATATATATAATATAATATATATATATAAATATATATATGTATATAACGAAAAAAATTAATGTGTCGGGACATCAAAGTGAAAACATCCAATCAGGTATAAAATAAAAAAAAACTGTTTCACACTGCATGCATTATGTTTTCTTTTCTAATAAATAAATGGAAAACTAAAATATCGGTACTTGAGAGCTATGGGAATTAATGGCAGATAAAGGAAAGCGTCTTGGAAACTGTTGCATCACCAGGGCAAAGTAACCCCGTCGACTAGCATATATATATGGCAGTCTGGAGTGATTTAGACAAACGGCGCTAAGTGCATGTGATATTTTTTGATTAGTTATTCATCAAACCACAAACCATGGCTGGCGGGATGTGTGGTTGATAATCTATTTGTTTGGCTGCCTGACTATTTTGTGCCTTCTGATTGTGTAATCATATCTGGCTTGGCCCTCTCTCTCTCTCTCTCTCTCTCTCTCTCTCTCTCTCTCTCTCTCTGATTTATGTCTTCTGACTGTGCAATCATATCTGACTTGGCACTCTCTCTCTCTCTGTTTAGTGCCTTCTGGGTAATCATACTTGCCTTGGCTCTCTCTCTCTCTCTCTCTCTCTCTCTCTCTCTCTCTCTCTCTCTCTCTCTGCGTGTTTGTGTGTGTGTGTATGACCATATTTGGTATCATTCAAAAGCGGATGACTCCTGACGTCAAATATAAAAACGACCTTCGTATCTGAATGTCCGGATATCACGTTTTGATTGTATCCTTGTTTTCCCCCAGAGCATCATCCGGATGCGAGTACTTTTCTCTTGACAACGCGCCTCGCGCCATATCCTCCTCGTTATGTCCCTGCCGCGGCGCCGTTGTCACCTTTTTTTTAATTAAAGCACACTTCATCCTGTTGTTGCTCTGCACTGACTGCTGGACAGAATTACGACTTCCTCTTTCTTCCTGGATTCGCTCTGTCATCTTTCTTCGTCGTTCTGCTTCTCTCGGGCGTTTGGTTTCACTGACTCTCCTTTCTTCGCTCTGGCCCGAGTTCTCGTGGAGATTTCGTTGGCAGTTTGAGATCTGGCGCATTTCCACTCACTGCTATTTGTTTTAAGCTGTAGGCTTTCAGGCCTATGTGCAGCTGTGCAGAGCATTCTTATTTATTTGTGCAATAACATTCTTTTCTCCTTTTTCTCATTCCAGTGAAGGGTGCTCTGCAAAGTCATGGTCTCTCCACCGATTGCTTTGGAACAAAAATTGCCATTAAAAAAATGACACCGCTCAAGTGTACTTTTCTCTGGTGAAGTATAAATATGCCTGTTGACTTGAACTGAACTGAATATAAAATATAACACAAAAGGCCAAGCACTGGATGTTTCAAAGGTGTAACAGGAGGAAAACCTCTCAGTTGCACTATGAATCAATCGTTAGGAGAGGGTGGAAAGTAAGACGGAAGAAAGAGAATATGAAAGGATGTACAGTAAAAGGAACGAAAGAGATTGCAGCAAACCTTAAGCAATGCCTACGGTGCAGCGCATGAGGTAAAATGACGGCACTAACCCCCTACGGGGGACCCGTTGACTCGAGTGTCTGGATTCATAAGCATTCCGACCAAATTGTTGCTCTAAATTTGAGTCATTGTTGATGTTCTCCAGCTCTCTCTCTCTAAACTTCTGCGTCGAACGGATTATTTTTCCTCCTTTGTGGTTTCATCTGACTCTTTACATACGTTTTGTTCTTCTGCTGCGTTTATCATTCATTTTGCTTTTTATCCAGTGCACTTCTCAACACAATGGCCCCGTTCAGACTCGGCTCATTGCAGAACTTCTACCTTCTTCGAGCTTATAAAACTGCCATATATTTTATGCCTCGCTGAATCGAAATTCCTATTAATGGCCGAAATCTATATCCATTTGTGTAGCATATGCGGTGTACGAAGTAATCTTACTATATTCTTCTTACGTTACGAGAAGTGGCAAAAAGGTTTGCGTAGATGACCGGATAGAACAGAGTATTTTGAGATGGCTCGGTCATGTGGAAAGAATGAACATTTAAATGAAACCCAGGTGAAAGATTCATCTTGAGAGGTCATGACATCAAATAAGGTAATTTATCGAAGGCACATCTGTTTGTTGAGAAGGGATATCCCAACTCATGAATATACACAGTGCATCCGAAAAGTCTGGAACAATGGGATTTTTAATGATAAATGACCTTCTCTCTCTCTCTCTCTCTCTCTCTCTCTCTCTCTCTCTCTCTCTCTCTCTCTCTCTCCAGATTTGTAAATTCCGGATTGTTACCAAGTTTTATTGAAATCAGGTCACATTGTGTTCCTCAAAAAGAGTATAACATCTGTGTGTGAGAGAGAGAGAGAGAGAGAGAGAGAGAGAGAGAGAGAGAGAGAGAGAGAGATATTCTTTGTTACAGCAACGTACCCTTCGTGAGCCCATGGCTAAACGGAGGCTTTTCAGCCTGAATCTCGGAGCACAGCGGACAAGGATTGAAGTCATTAAGCATATTCAGGTCAAAGCATAAAATGGCCGTATATGGGAATCATAAGTGACGCCCACATTAAACGTAACTGGGTCAGCACATAAGCCTAAACTGCACACGTTACGTTTATGAAAGCATTTTGCTTATAGCCTTATACTATACAGCATAATATGAAGAAATATATGAACCCTAAGAGTGTAAGCATTCATTGCTGATGACGATTTATGATGAATATCTTTCTATGTCGAATAAGAATCTCCTTAGGTAGTCATTTTATTGGTCTTTTATTACTTTTAGTTGTCTGTAAAAGGAAACTATTGTGCCGGCTTTGTATGTCCGTTCGCAATTTTTTCTGTCCGCCCTCAGATCTTAAAAACTACTGAGGCTAGAGGGCTGCAAATTGGTATGTTGATCATCAACGCTCCAATCATCAAACATACCAAATTGCAGCCCTCTAGCCTCAGTAGTTTTTATTTTATTTAAGGTAAAAGTTAGCCATAATCGTGCTTCTGGTAACGATATAGGATAGGCCACCACCGGGCTGTCTTTCAAGATTCATGGGTCGCGCCACATACATCATTATACCGAGACCACCGGAAGATAGATCTATTTTCGGTGGCCTTGATTGCACGCTGTACAGAAAATTCAATTGCGCTGAAGAAACTTCAGCGCATTTTTCACTTTCTTTTATCTTTGTTTTAATACTTTAATAAAAAGGAAAGAATAAGAAACCCTTTTTTCATAAAAAAAAGGTCTGATTTTATAGCCAAACCGGACATTAAAATCATCTGCTTCTGTGCTTGTTATTTTACATGACCTGACCTGCATGACCTGACTATGCATCAAAGCTTCTTAAGGTATGATTATAATGACACAAGTCCCCGAGAGGTATCGTGCAACCAGGGCTATCAAAATAAATTGTTTTTCGTGTGGCTTATCAAATTATCAAATGAATGTCTTCAAAATGACAAGTGAATATCACTGAGAATTTTATTTATTTATTTATTTATTTATTTATTTATTTATTTTTTTATTTTTTTTTTTTTGTCTAAGCGGATCGAGGACTTTTTACATGAATGATTATAAATGAGCCCAGACTAAGCAGGATTTCATATCTTATTTTCCTCCCCTTCTCTGTACTTTTCACACACACACACACACACACACACACACACACACACACACACATACACATATATATATATATATATATACACACACACACACACACACACATATACATATATATATATATATATATATATATATATATATATATATATATATATATATATATATATATAATAAAATATATAAGTAGTTTTTAAGATCTGATCTGAGGGCGGGCCGAAAAGGTGCGGACGGACAGACAAAGCCGTCACAATAAATTTTGGATATCTTTTACAGAAAACTAAAAGCATCGATATTAATCATTATTTTCAACTCTAATGATTGTTATAGCGCTAAGGATAGCAATCAGAATTAAGATAAAGATAAATAAAGTGCACACGCGAAAAAAAGGTGCAAAAATCTTAAAAGCAAAGTGAATACCAACGATTACAGACACTAGCTGAAGTTAAATAATAACAGAAATGACCCTAACGAGAGAATATAATACCTGACTAGGAAATGAAAAGTCGTCCATTGCACAAATGAATATTGTACAGAACTTGATTATGCAAAAAAAATGAGTCGTCCTTTGCACAGAGGAATACTATAGTGAATTTGATTATACAAAAAAAAAAAAAAAAGTTTCAATCAAGTTCAAGCCCGCATGCGCCAAGAATCGACAGCGTCAGTATGGTGACTGACAACTCGATATCATTTGCCTTCCGAAATCTCGATATTGCCAATAATGGTCCGTTGCCCTTCCGTTTTTAATCAAACTTTTGCCTCTTGGCGAATATGTCAACCATAATATAAAAACAACTGAAGTGCTGAAATGAGTTTGCATTGGTCTGTTTGCAGAGGATTCTTGCCCAAGTATTCGGGGTCTCATCTCTCGCCCTCTCTCTCTCTTTTTTTTTTTTTTTTTGGCATAATCCAGTTCGTGATTTCATCGATATTCCGGTTCATCCTAAATTTTGTCTATTTTCCTCGCTTTATTGGTGTTAGATTCGACTATTTCATGATGACTGATAGTTAAGAGCTGATGTGTTTTTTGATAGTGTACGTGTCCTGGTTGTTGCTAACATGGCTCAAGCTTTGCCTTGCATTATGTCCCTGGCAATTAATGGACTGTGGATTTTGGCCAGCCTTTCATGCGACCCTGCTCTGCTTTTAGCCTCTCTCTCTCTCTCTCTCTCTCTCTCTCTCTCTCTCTCTCTCTCTCTCTCTCTATATATATATATATATATATATATATATATATATATATATATATATATATATATATATATATATATATATATATATATATATATATATATATATATATATATATATAGAGAGAGAGAGAGAGAGAGAGAGAGAGAGAGAAATGTGCATGTGTATCTGAGACTCTGTTATCTCTTCCCAGACTTATCCATAATGCTATACCTTTGTGTTAAAAATTTCTTCAATCGTTCTCCGTCTTCTCTCCATCCATTGTCCACAATTTATCTAATTTCCCTTCCACACCTGAACCCCCTTCCCTTCCACGCTAGTTTATTCTTCAGCTTTCTTTTTTTTTTTTTTCTCTCTTTCCTTTGAAACTTCCCTTTGATCATCTCTTTCTTCTTCCGCTGCTTGTTCGAGTAACCCCATCCGCTATTATTTCCCCTCTATGCCACGAACAGAGAGAGAGAGAGAGAGAGAGAGAGAATAATACAAATACATACAGACACACAAATATATGTATATATATATATATATATATATATATATATATATATATATATATATATATATATATATATATATGTAAATACATATATATGAATACCCGCAGCTCAGTCGTTACCAATGTCTCTAACTAGCAAAGGTCAGAGGTCGACCACACGGGAGCAAAAATGGATCCATTTCCGTGACCAATCCATCGGAACTTGTATCAAGTGTAGGCACGATAGTACATTTCAGTTACTTATGCTTCGTCCAGTTGAACGGGGCCGCATTATTACGTCATCCTAGGGATGGGGCCTAGTTGAGTGCGGCAGGTCTCAGTCAACAGAGAAAAGGGTATGGGGCTAGCAACCTCATCCTAAGACGGTAGGGTAGAGAACGGGAACGTTAACATCTTCTAGCAAGCCGCAACCCTACAGTGGGAAAAGAGCACGGTGTAACACACGAATATATATATATATATATATATACATATAAACATACAGTATATATATATATATATATATATATATATATATATATATACAATAATATATAATGAAATAATACACAATCACGTGTGGAACAGAAATAAAGTTTTTGACACAACACGAACACACATATATATATGATGAGAGAGAGAGAGAGAGAGAGAGAGAGAGAGAGAGAGAGAGGCACAACAAACCTTCCAACACGGTCCTTGCAGCCAGGCCATACCTCTTGTTCAGTTAACAGATTAATTTCCGGAAAATCCGTCTCCCTTCCGGGACAGGATGGCCCTGGCTACGATATCTGATCTTTCATTTTATTCCGGGGCGTTTTTCTACTTCGATCTATCTTTAGTTTCTCTCCATTATTATCATGTTAAGAGGCCTTCTTTAGAGATGACTGATTAAATGTAATTGTTGCCCCAACTGGAATTGATTTTATAGTTTATGTTCCCCGTTTTTAGTTTTCCGTAAAAGAAAACTATTGAGTCTGCTTTGTCTGTCCGTCCGCGCTTTTTCTGTCCGCCCTCAGATCTTAGAAACTACTGAGGCTAGAGGGCTGCAAATTGGTATGCTGATCATCCACCCTCCAGTCATGAAGCATACCGAATTGCAGCCCTCTAGCCTCGGTAGTTTTTATTACATTTACGGCTGTAGAGCAGCACACGCTAACATCCTAATCCTAAATACTCGATAAAAAACGGTAATATATTCCCAAGAAAAGGCGTATGGGTGAATATACATGCATACATAAATAATTATATAAACATATACATATATGTATATATTCATTAAGCGTGGATTGGATATTAATCGACATTTGTAGCTTAATGAGTATATATAAATCACGGTGGTGTGGTAAAAAATTCATATATGTATATCTGTATATACATATACACAAATATAACATATATACATTTATGTATATATAAAATAATATACATATATATATATATATATATATATATATATATATATATATATAGAGAGAGAGAGAGAGAGAGAGAGAGAGAGAGAGAGAGAGAGAGAGAGAGAGAGTCCAGGACTAGAATTTGATACGTTTCCACTGTCATTCATATCTGCTACCAAGGCTATTTGTACAAGAGATGACAAAAGGGACTTGGGGATAGTCATCAAACATTGACGGCAGAATAAGAGATTAATTATGATAAGGCATTGTCCTGGACATAAGTAGATGACGGTGCATTTGCTAAATCACATGAATTAAAGACAATGAAACAATGAAGAGAGAAAGAGAGAGAGAGGGAGGAAGAGAATGGCCGAATTCATTCGTTAAAATTGTCTGATTAATTACAGCATGTGATTAGTAAAAAAAAAAATTTTTTTAAACCTAAGTTCTAGAACGTTTTAAATTCCTCTCTGCATTTAAACAGATGACTTAGTTTTCATCGATGTTAACCTCCCGCTAATGAAGCTCAATGACAGTTTAAATACCTCTGACACGTACAGAGGCGAATGGAAAAGTAGCGTTCGTGTTCTGGCCGCGACCTGGGGGATTACTCTATCGCCATGCTCACCTGGCATCCAATGTGGGTAATTATCATTCATGAGTGATGAGACATGGCTCCGTGGCCTAGCGGTGAGCCCGCGAGAGCCCTGACCTACATGTGCGCCGATAACAATGATCCCTTATGGTGGAAATTAATGCCGGTTACATATTCGCTTTTCAGAGGGAATCACATTTTTTCTCTCTCTACATCTCAACTCTCCACATCTCAATCATCCTTTCCCTCCCGAGTTAACCCTCTCTCTCTCTCTCTCTTTTTCTACGTCTCAATCGCCCTTTCCTTTCTCTCTCTCTCTCTCTTTCTACCTCTCAATCACCCTTTTTCTCCCCAGTTAACCCTCTCTCTCTCTCTCTCTCTCTCTCTCTCTTTCTCTCTCTCTCAATCGCCCTTTCAATCTCCCCTTTTAACCCAGTTAACCTCTCTCTCTCTCTCTCTCTCTCTCTCTCTCTCTCTCTCTCTCTCTCTCTCTCTTTCTTTACCTCTAAATATTTCTACATCTCAATCACCTTTCCTCCCAAGTTAACCTCTCTCTCTCTCTCTCTCTCTCTCTCTCTCTCTCACCTCTCAATCACCCTTTTCCTCCCAAGTTAACCCTCTCTCTCCCTTTCCTTCTCAACCTCCCTCTTTCTACATCTCAATCATCTTTCCCTCCACACTTAACCCACACTCTCTGTCTGTCCTTGGTTTATAAGAACAGACAGATTGACCAGTCCCTCTCGTTCTGCCTCCCACACACACCTTGAGATGTGAGGCTAAAGACGGACAGCATGTGATGAAGTTTATATTTCTCGGGGTAAAAGTTTCATAGCATCAAGAGCGTTGCTATGAATTATAATCATTATATGCTGTGGCATTGTTTCTTTTTTTTGGAAATTACTGCATTGTATGTTCTGGTTTAAGACCTTTCGTTATCAGTGCCTTCATTAGTCACTCCTGTTCATGGTGTGGTCACGACTTGGTTTCCTCAGCAGGATCGAATGTTTGTAATTGCCCCTCTTCCAAACCTCATTAAATTGGGTCCATTAGTTCATCATATGAATTACTGCAGAATCATTATCACAGTTCACAGAACTCACCTCTTGAGAGTGATTATCTTCGTCTTCTAGTGAAGTTTGTGGATGAACTCGCCTTCATCCTAGCAAGCTGACACAAATGTAAATTTCTTTTTAAAATTTATCATTAATTTTTTTTTATTTTCCCTTTCACCTCTTTGCCATTCTTAGACGAAGCTCGCGAGTAGCACCTATCAATTAACATAGGGTTACTGATTCTAGCATGGCTGCTTGCAGATTATTATTGTAGTTTTTTATAGCTAGTTCCCTAAGTACTCTAAAGTTTGAAATTCGTTTGCATATCATTATCATGAATGCTGTTTTTTTAGGCCGGCTCTATCTGCATCAGATCATTCTTTTCTTAGAGCGATTTATCGAATCAAATACAATTTCTAATTTCCACTTATTTCTTTACTTCATATAAATGTCCTATTTTTGTCCTAGTTAGGTCATTCAGCGCTGAGACGGAAATTGACGGTAAAAGGTTTGAAAGGTGTAACAGGAGGAAAACCTCGCATTGCACTACGAATAAGTTTTTAGGAGAGGGTGGAAATGAAGATGGAAGAGAATATGAAAGGGGGTACAGTAAAAGGAACGAAAGGGGTTGCAGCTAGGGGCCGAAGGCGCGCTGCAAAGAACCTTAAGTAATGCGCTTACATTCCTTTCCTGTTAATACACAGTATTTACGTGTCTACCAATATTACTTTCCCTTTTAAGAAGGCTCTGCGTCCAACTGCGAAAAATCGGTTGAGCTAAAAAGCCAAACATCGTTTTAGTGTTCGGATCATGACCTGGGAAAGATTTCATCTCTCTCTCTCTCTCTCTCTCTCTCTCTCTCTCTCTCTCTCTCTCTCTCTCTCTCTCTCTCTCTCTTGGCCTCTAGAGAACCATTTAAGGATCTGAGTAAAACTGGTGTTATCTTGAAACAACACCTCGTGATAACCTGGCAAGGATTTGCATACAATGGTAAAAGTGTGTAGTTAACGCCACTCAAGCGCCATGGAAGATAAGAATGTTTGAATAAGGTCTTGATGTCAAATAGCCAAAGGTGAGTGTATGTACAATCGGGATAGTAAGCGCTTAGCCAAGTTCATGAGCAATTTCTGATTCAAATGAGCACTGTTTGGTACAATAATAATGATAATATTTATTAAAAAGAACTCACAGTAACACGACTCTTGAAATGGAGAAACAAATCAACAGTAATGTATATGTACAATACATATATTTAAAGATAAATCTGTACAGAAAGATTTCGGGAATCTGTTCGATTCCCCTTTTCAGACTGAAAAGCGGAATCGAAGATTCCCGAAAACGTTCTGTGCAGATTTACCATTAAATATAAGTACGACATATACATAACTGTGGATTTGTTTCTTGATAATATTAATAAAACTTTCTTCAGATACTCATACTGCTTGTTTTCTGCAAAACTCTATCCCGGGTGTTGAAACTTTCCTTTTATGTTGTCCGCAATAGGTGCCTCTTCGAACAAGCAAACAACCGATCCCTAGCACCCAGAGAAAAGAACTGATTTTCTTTCTTATTTGTCCCTCTTTTAGTAGGAATTGGAATTGTAATACAGAGTTTCGGCCAAAGGCCAAGCATTGGAACCTTTGAGGTCATTCAGCGCTGAAAGGGAAATTGACAGTAAGGTTTGAAAGGTGTAACAGGAGGAAAACCTCGCAGTTGCACTATGAAATAATTGTTAGGAGAGGGTGGATGGCACGATGGAGGAAAGACAATATGAACGGAGTTAGGATAAAAGGAATGAAAGGGGTTGCAGCTAGGGGCCGAAGGGACGCTGCAAAGAACCTTAAGTAGGGCCTACACTCTACCCCGTGAGGTGCACTGACGGCGCTACCCACACACCCCCATCCCCGGCCCCCGCTACGGGGCTCTTTTAGTGAGTGGCATCAGGGGCACCTGCAAGACAATCAAGTCAGAGTCAGGAGGCAGGATGGTAACCCACCAATGTTAATTAAATCGGTCAAATACATCACGATGTGAGAAAAGATGTAATTCATAATCCTTCCAGCCTGCATATTCTCACGAGTTCGCAGGGACATAAAGCGACTGTTCATTGTTCAGCTGCTTAATACACAGAATTTTTTGTGACCTAAAAAGGATACGAATAATTCTGACCTAATAATACAGAGAATTGTAAAACAAACAGACAGAATTGCTCATCCGTCTAAAATAGTGAGATAACACTGTATTCTTATAAAAATCGAGTTGTTAAAGCAAGGCTAACGGTGCACCTCACGCAGTGCACTGTAGGCATTACTAAAGGTTCTTTGCAGTGTCGCCTCGGCCCCGGAGTTGCAACCCCTTTCATTCCTTTTACTGTACCTCCTTTCATATTACCTTTCTTCCGTCTTGCTATCCACCCTCTCCTAACAATTATTTCATAGTGCAACTGCGAGGTTTCCCTCTTGTTACACCTTTCAAACCTTTCTACTCTCAATTTCCTTCCCAGCGCTGAATGACCTCATAGGTCCCAGTGCTTGGCCTTTGGCCTAAAGTCTATATCCCATTCCATTCCAACAGATCTCACAGACACAAAAAAAATTACGACATTTTCTTAAATGCTTGGTGGGTTGAATTCAAAATTTGCGAATGTCGCTGGTTCTGAGAACTTCGCTCCGAGCAATCATCTTCTCCATTTAACTGCTGAAACAAAAGGCAGGAACCTCATATTATGTGGACCTTGAACTCAGCTGTCATGCTTCCCTCACCACTAATTTCTCATGCGTTAGCTTCTGCTAACTAGACCAAAAAACATCTTGTTTCAAATGCCCGCAAGTCCGTGCAAATATTTTGATAGCTGAGAATGCTAACTTTGAAAATCTTAAAAAGTTCACTTTTTGCCTTTCTAGAGGGCTGACTGTGTATCGGAATGGAATACAGAGATTAGGCCATAGGCCAATCACTGGGACCTATGAGGTCATTCAGCGCTGGAAAGGAAATTGAGAGTATGTAGTTTTGAAAGGTGTAACGGGAGGAAAACAGCGCAGTTGCGCTGTGAAATCATTGTTAGGAGAGGCTGGATAGCAAGACGGAAGAAAGAGAATATGAATGGAGGTACAGTAAAAGGAATGAAAGGGGTTGCAGCTAGGGGCCGAAGCAACGCTGCAAAGAACCTTTGCACTGACGGCACTACCGCCTAAGGGGGACTGACTGTGTCGTCACGAGCCGTCGAATACTTTAGTGAAGGCTTTTTTCCATCAACTAATGCAACGCTTACATAAGCCTGGTGGATAATATCATCTCTCGAGATGCAAAAAATAATAAATATTACTTATTATTACTTCAGCTGATGAAACCTATTCACACGGAGCAAGCACACCAAAGTGGCCATTGACTTGAAATTCAAGCTTCCAAAGAATGTTGGTTTCAACCTCCCACCGCAGCAGACCCCCCGACAATGCAGCAGTAACTGATCATGATACAGAACCAGTGATTTTCCATAGCCCTGGGGGAGACGCGTACCTGCGACATCTGAGAGTTGCATGCCACGACACTAACCACTATACCAGCAGACCAGCCAAATAATAATTCACTCCAAATCCTTTCTGAATACCTTCTGGCTTCAGTTGCCTTGGTATATTTTGTAATGGCAATGGAAGAGTGAAGACCCGCCATTACGATATGCATCTGGCGCGTTATATTACTGGGTGTGAGAACCCTGATCACCCAGTGGGACTGATTGATCAAATGCTCAGACCACCTATTCATCAAAAGCAAAAGGTGGGAAGAACTGAAGGTCTTTGAAAATTGTGGCCTTGAATCCCAAGTAGGGTTTACTATGATTTGAAATTAAAAATGGTTGAAGAATGTTTCCCACAAAGTTGCGCACGCATATGCAAAGCAAACATTTATGGAACTGCATTTGAAACGCAGACGTGTGAGTATATAATCAACTGGAAACACATGCTGTTATACATATCGAGCACAAAACGTACAGCAGTATGCAAAAACAAAAGGCATATTGTTCACTGGATTTTGGATATTATATTTACGTGGATCAGAAATGTGACCAGCAGAATTTCACCCACGCACGCACACACAAACAATATATATATATATATATATATATATATATATATATATATATATATATATATATATATATATATATATATATATATATATATATATATATATATATATATATATATATATATATATATATAATATATTGCACACACACATATATAGTGCATATACACATAAATGTTCATGCATTGCATATATATATAAATATATATATATATATATATAATATATATATATATACATATATATAAAATAAATATATATATATATATATATATATATATATATATATATATATATACACACATATATACATATAACTCTTTCGTGCATATAAATGATCAAATTAAAATCTCGATTTAGCATGCAGTCATCTGAAGGTTTTTTTTTTTTTTGGTGGAAAGGAAATGAGGCAAACTGATAAAAGATAAGAGAGAGACTTGACCTACTTCGAATACCCGAGGAAGGCGCATCCTTCATGATACACCACCGGTTGGAGATCCCCCACGCGTGCCCCAAATAATCACATCCCAACATCGTTTAACTGGGAATCATCACGAGGGGAAATTTATGACCCTCGTCGGTGGTACAAATTCGTATCTCGGTCAATTAAGAGAGGTGGAAGAATCTTTTTTTGTGCCAGTCGAAGAAGACTGGTCGGCTCCTGTTCTCCAAATATGAAGGTCACGCGAGATGTAATACTAGGTTGCCAACCAGAGGACGTTTGAGCGCAAAATTCGTAATTGCAGACCATCCGGAGTTACTTTTGAGAAATTAAAGGAATTCCCGTTTGCCTGCAGAATAAATCACTGGCTAATTTCTGTGATATCGAAGCAGCGTCACTAAGTATTGCTGAAGCTTGCCAAGCAAAAATGATTTGAAGATTTAATAAGATAATTCCTGGTCACACCGAACAATTCATGTGTTCTGATACTTGCGCGTATTTTGGTGGTCATCGCAAGCAGACGCCCCTCCCACAACCTTGAACCCAAACTCCCAGAACAAGCAAAATGAATAGAATACATACTTTCACACAAAAAAACCATTATACTATATTTGCTTGAATCATACGCTTATTCATTTAACATTCATGGAGAGAATAGGTTCCTTCACGGCCATATGTGCGCCGAGGTCAGGAGACTGTGTCGTGCCCGTCTTGCGCATGTAAATAAAATCTCCCTTTCACCGATAGATGATAATCAGATATACCAAGGCACATTTTGTATACTGGTACAAAGTCCAACTCATTCATGTATACTTATTAAGCACACTTACACACACATATATAAATATTATACACACACACACACACACACACACATATATATATATATATATATATATATATATATATATATATATATATATATATATATATATATAATTTGCTTAATAAGTATACATGAATGTGTTGGATTTTGTACCAATACATAATGTGTCTCACTACATCTGATATCATCTTTCAGTGAAAGATATCAGATTAAATACATATACATATATATATATATATATATATATATATATATATATATATATATATATATATATATATATAATGTATATATATAGTGTGTGTTCATTTTCAGAATACATATTAATGTACTTGGGAAAGTACATTAAATATGTATTCTGAAAATAGTTCTTGTTTAATTGTGATGGAAGACACGCAAATTAATGAATGTACTGGTCAGGCAAGGCGTGACTGGAAGCATATCTGATCTTTACTAAATTCAAGCAAAATGTGAACATGCAGGCAGTTTTATAATAAAATAAGATCAGCATAAGAGAAGCGAAGAAAAGTGGGCAGGGGTGAATGATGGCAAAGTAGAAGCAGTTTGAGGGGAAGAATGCAAAAACCGAAGAATGGCTCAATTTTGCAGATATTAAAGTTTTATAATGATAAGAGGCAAGAAGCTGTAGAATCTTGTTCACAAATTCGCAAGCTTCTCTAAGCGGAACAATGGAAACTAAAATCTAGCAAAAGTAAACTCAAGATGATTAATGGAAGCTTGGAAGATGGAGCTATGAACCGAATTGAACTGAATATAGAATTCAGGCCAGAGACCAAGCACTGGGACCTATGAGGTCATTCAGGGCTGAAAGGGAAATTGACAGTAAAAGGTTTGAAAGGTGTAACGGGAGGAAAACCTCGCAGTTGCACTGGGAATCATTGTTTGGAGAGGGTGGAAAGATGGAAGAAAGAGAATATGAAAGGAGTTACAGTAAACGGAACGAAAGGGGTTGCAGACAGGGGCCGAAGGCACGCTGCAAAGAACCTTAAGTAATGCCTACAGTGCACCGCATGAGGTGCACTGACGACACTAACCCCCTACGGTGGATGGAGCAATGAAGGTTTAGTACGGATGGTGGAAGATTAGTTGAGATTGATTTGTACAGGTATATGGGAGCAAATAAAATTAATGATTGTAGTGGGGGGGGGAAGTAAATTACTGAATGAGTGACATGTTGAAAAGTGCAGGATCTCTGAAAATACTGGAAAAGAAGCATATTTAAGAGAGCAGAAATTCGGGTTTTTGAGGAACTGTTCTCCCAGTTCTCCTTTATGGAAGTGAAGTATGTTGAAGACAGACGACAGGCAAATGGTAGAAATTGTTGAATTTCAATGTATAAGAAGTATACAGTCGTATGTTGTAAGGTCTGAATGAGTACGGAAAGTGTAAGTGATGCAGATATGGTAAAAAAAGATTCAATGAAAAGATGGATCAGTGTTTTATGTGGTTTGACCATGTGGGGCATAAGGAAGACAACAGGCTGGTGAAAAAATATGAATATTTCGGGAATTTTCGAAGAAATGCAGAGAGGAAGACCAAGAAAGTTCTGGCTAGAGGAGTTATAAAAGAATGGAGCAGAAAGGCCTGTCTCCAGGACGCACAAGAGCGCACACAAAGTAAAAGTGAGCACTTTGGTCTATGCAGGGAGTCAACATGTTGCAGGTAGGCCTTCTGTATAGGTGTGTGAAAAACCTGACACTGATGTTTTCTGCAAAGGAGGTTCGTCCCCGGTTCAGTAATTTCAGGATAAACAAGACTGAATGCCTTTTGGTTTTCTTTGTAGTCACCCTTCTATTTAGGCAAGTGGTATTTGCCTAAATACACATATATACACACATATATACATATATATACACAAGGGTACACAAATGGTAGAGGAGAGTGGTTTGTTATAAGAAGAGGGGTTCGACGGGATGCTGATGAGATTACTTGTAGCTATGTAAAGCATGAGGTTCCAGACGTCAGGCACAGAACGTTCAATTTTGACACGATACCTAATGGACGTGTCACTGACTAAGGTCTTGTTTTTCCCTTATAAAGAGGAATGTGCTTTTGCCCAGACAAAAATATGAATCGCAATCATTTTTCAACATTTGCAGACACCTGCATAAAGTCTCTCCAAAACATTAACTCTGCAGTGGTTACATAAAAACAAATATCAAGCCTTTGAGAAATGAAATTACTTAATGAGATCAGAAACTGTACAGTGTACAGTCATGACAGCGCTGATGTTGGCTGGGATGCTCTGGGCAGGGTTTCCGCTTGTGCTGTTGAGCAATTAGTTCATTTTACTCTCCCAGCTAGAAACCTCGACATTTTCTCATAGAATGAGTATTCTGGCTTCATGAGAAATTGTTAGACATCACTCGGGGATTTCCTTTATATTGTGTAAATTGGATACTTTTTTTTTTTTTGCTCTGAGCCCTTTACCTTACTGAAATGCTAAGAATCACCACAAATTTCCCATAATACAATATTTACGTAGTACACAAGCTGAAATGGTTTTCCTCCCCGACAAATTTGAGTGCCAAATGTTAACAAGTAAAAAAATGCGCCGAAGTTTCTTCGGAGCAATCGAGTTTTCTGTACAGCTACAGCGTACAATCAGTGCCATCGAAAATGGATCTACCTTTCGGTGGTCTCGGTATAATGCTGTATGAGACGCGGCCCACGAAACTTTAACCACGCCCCGATGGTGGCCTGTCCTATATTGTTGCCAGAAGCACGATTATGGCTAACTTTAACCTTAAATAAAATGAAAATTACTGAGGCTAGAGGGTTGCATTTGGTGACTGGAGGGTGGATGATCAACATACCAATTTGCAGCCCTCTTGCCTCAGTGGTTCTTAAGATCTGAGGGCGGACAAAAAAGTGCGGACGGACAGACAAAGCCGGCACAATAGTTTTCTTTTACAGAAAACTAAAAAATATGTCTGTTCTCCAAATGAAATCTTCATACCTACGGACTCGAAATATGAGTGAAGGACTGCTCACGTATCATACACGTAAACAGAGAAAAAGGGCAAGGACAACAGCGCATCCCAAATACTTGAGTATTCTCTTCCCGGAAAGAAAGAGACAATGCCTGTGTGTATTGTTTCCTAGAACAGAGCACAGCTTTACTTTCCATCAATTAGCATTGTCTCTATTGTCATTTGTGACACAGTTGTAGGGACTGTGACGTTTTCTGTGCTTTGCTTTTTATTCTTGGCCTCAGTCAGCTGTGCGTTCTTCAAGGTCTCTTGCTCTCTCGTTTTATTCTGAATTTTCCTTGTGGCACTCTCTTTTCTATCCCCTTTCGAGACCCCTCGCAATTATCAAGAATCTGTCTTCGCATGTTCCTCTGATTTCCCCCTCTCATGCGTCAGGTTTGATACCGAAACTTCTTTTTATCTCTCTCTCTCTCTCTCTCTCTCTCTCTCTCTCTCTCTCTCTCTGCCCAAAAGGGAAGCCCCTTGGGCAATGCAGCTGTTATCGTTTCGCCAGAGGAAGCCTCGGCTGATGATGCCCCAACCTACATAAATTTTCTCTCAGTGTTTTTCGTCTCGCTTCTCTCATTTTGCCCTTTTAGGCGACTGTCTCTGGAAACGTCTCGGTGACATCTTCGTTTGTTTCATTATTTCGTTCGTAGGATCTCACAGCTAGGTGCTAGCAGGGTCCGTTATCTACGCTGGCAGAAACGGGGAGTGAAGAAAATGCCTGTACTTGTACTGCTGCTATTGTTCAGTTCTGGGCCACGCCACGTTTTCTTTGTTCTTGGATCTCTCTCTCTCTCTCTCTCTCTCTCTCTCTCTCTCTCTCTCTCTCTCTCTCATTCTTATTAACGAGGGAGATGCGAGGAGAGTCAGAAAGTCAGGGGAAATTCCCCTTCAACTATCAGGATTCTTTTTACCTTCAGATGAATCGGTACACTACGTTACGAATATAATGATCATGAATGTCTATCCCATCCTTTGTTTGACAGATGAAACGCAAAGCACATTATACACAAAACAAGTAAAAAAATGCGCCGAAGTTTCTTCGGCACAATCGAGTTTTCTGTACAGCTGCTACAGCGTACAGTCACGGCCACCGAAAATAGATCTATCGTTCGGTGGTCTCGGTATAATGTGTGTGAACCGCTGGCCCATAAAACTTTCACTACGGCCCGGTGGTGGCCTATCCAATATCGTTGCCAGAAGCACGATTATGGCTAACTTTAATCTTAAATTAAATAAAAACTAATGAGGCTAGAGGGCTGCAATTTGGAATGATTGATGACTGGGGGTGGATGATCAAAATACCAATTTGCAGCCCTCTAGCCTCAGTAGTTTTTAAGATCTGAGGGCGGACAGAAAAAGTGTGGACGGACAGGCAAATTGCAATCTCGACAGTTTTCTTTTACAGAAAACTAAAATTGCCATTTATCTCTTATGCAAAGCGGACCAGACCTCACTGCACTGGTACCATCCTTTCCCCGGCGTTCCTAGGAACCGTTTTTTTCGAGTTGGTAAATGACAGTATTTTAGCTTTCTGTGGAAGAAAACTATTGAGATGGCTATGTGCCTGTCCGGCCGCACTTTTTCTGTCCGTTCTGCGATCTTAAAAACTACTGAGGCTAGAGGGCTGCAAATTGGTATGTTGATCATCTACCCTTCAATCATCAAACATACCAAATTGCAGCCCTCTAGCCTCTGCTATTTTTATTTAATTTAGGGTTAAAGTTAGCCATTATCGTGCTTCTGACAACGATATTGGATATCCCACCACCGGGCCCTGGTTAGTTTCATGGGACACTGCTCATACTGCATTATACCGAGACCTCTAACCTCAGTAGTTTTTAAGGTTAAAGTTAGCCAGGATCGTAAGCCTGGCACCGCTATAGGTGGCAACAACACAGGCCAGAACCGGGCCGTGGGTGAAAGTTTCATGGGCCGCGGCTGACAGTTTCATGGGACGTGCCTGAGAGTTTCATACAGCATTCATACGCTGTACAGAAAACTCGTTTGCACCGAAGAAACTTCAGCAATGATTTACTAGTTCTCCCAAAAAGACGCTTGAAATACCAATAACCTCTTCACGAGAGATTTTCACAATACTATCTGCCTAATGCATCTTCCCTAGGATAATATTCAACAACTACCAGAAGGTATTGCCGCAGCTGATGAAATTTCACCCGTTAGTTCCAGACCTATCAAAGTATTACCTAGGCTAATATAGTGTTGCTAGTAAATGACATATATAAAGGAAGTTTTCAAACTAGGGTAGATCAGGTGGTCTTTTTAACAAACAGGCATGTTAACACACAAACAAATAATTTAACATCCAAGTCAGCAACTGAATCAGCTGAACTGATCATTAACTTAATTTTTGTAACAGTATCAAAAGAACAAATAGCTATTTGTGTCCAAGAAAACTGAAATTGCCTATTGCTCCCACGCAAATCCTTTGAGCTGATGAAATAAAGATATTGTAAAGAGAAATAAACCAGCAATTAGTTCAGAGCAGATGCACAATGCAAAGGTCAAAATGTGTTCCAATTATTTTGCATAATGTCCTAATGAGTGTTGAAATGTTTTCATATCCCGAAATACCATGCTCAGCAAAGTTTGCGTACGGCCAATTATCACGTGATTCCTAACGGTGCTTAAAATACAGGATTTTTTTACTTCCTTTCCAGAGAGAATAACAGTGCGATAATGAGAACGTTTAATGAGCAAGAAATATAAATAGAATATTGGCGTCACTGATGAGGTTGGTTAGTCTGAATCGAGTTGAATATAGAATTTAGGCCAAAAAGCACTATGATCTATGAGGTCATTCAGTGCTGAAATGGATATTGACAGCAGGAAGGTCTGAAAGGTGTAACAGGAGGAAAACCTCGCATCTGCACTATGAACCAATTGTTAGGAGAGGGCTGAGGATATAAGATGGAAGGAAGA